>NW_022096843.1:0-67133 GCF_006542625.1 Nomascus leucogenys
TTTGCTGTGTGTCTCTTGTTTAAATTATTTTAAACTAAGGAGATAAGAACCAAGGTATTACATCAGCCATCAACATTTCTGGTACCATGACCTGGGGCGAGGTTTGTCTGCTTCATTAATTTGAGTTTCCCTTTACTTACAGTGAATACTATGGCAGTTCCAGACTACCTGGTTAACTAGCGCTTCTTGTTCCAGCGCTGTTTCAGTAAAGTTCTGGGGGAAACGTTTTTAAGTCACCTGTATTCTGTAGAGGGAGAATATATGTCCGCTCTCCTTTTGGCTGCTACTTCTGTGGTATTGATAAATACACTAACCACATGGGTTGCCCTCAACATTTCATATTTGGGCTACTTTGCCGCTTAGTTTCACATCTTTCTGGCCACAGTTCAGACTCAGCTTATCGTTTGCTGTCCCTTCAGCAATACTCGATCGCCACCTAGTGGCTATTGTAATGAATTTTCTGGTCAGGTTTTCTGTTTACAAAATTTTTGTTTTGTTTTGAGCGGCACATTAAGAGAACCCTGTCCCTTCAGGCTTTATGCATTTCCCAGCTCCTTGAATTGTTCTTCAACAGGCTTCTTTGCTGAAAAAAGATGCACAGTCATGTAGATGACCGGTCGTAGGATTGCATCTGAGCATTCCAGGCGTTGTAATTGGACATCACAAATGGCAAACCAGTGAATTAGGGCAAGGCTTGTCAGCCGGACATCTGCTCCCCATCCAGCAGTGGGGGTCATCTCGGTATGGCTGGAGATGTCCACCGCTGGGGAGAGCTAGGATGGTGTATGGCAAATGTCTATGACTCCTAGAGCTCAGTTAATGGGGTTTTGAGGGGATGCGCTGGACACTTGGTGGTTCCACTTGGCCCGTGGGGATGCCCACAGCCTCCTGGACTTCAGTAAATGTTCTGACATTTCAGGATTCTGGCACCGTGGGAGCTGCATCCTCTACTGTCACTGAAACACCCCTGGGATGTTTATCTAAAAATTAGAGCAGCTTTTGGCTAAATGAACTTAGAAAAAAGAAAACCTTATCTTCTTTTTGACACTATTTAGCCTCCCTACAGATTAGCTGAGAAAACATGGCTGGAGAATGAGACTGTGAACTTTAACTCCACCCTACAGCTAGATCTTTTCTGGGAAATCAGGGAAAATGGTCTGAAGTATCCTATGTGCAAGTCTTTCTGGCCTGACAACAAAACCCAGCTCTATGCAGCACCTGTGGGCTACAGCCTGGTAAGCCAGAAAGCCCCTCAGAACCATTAGATGATCATCTCTTATTAAGGGAAGGGACCCCAGACCCCACAACCCAACATCAGCTCCAGACAGGGCCCCTCAGGGCCCCACAATTCTTTTAGAATCCCCACACTATCAGAGTCCTCTGTAGAATCTAAGTTTGTTTCACCTCCTCCTTATGCTCCTTTCTATCGGCCTTTGCCAGGTACAATAGAGACCAGCCCAGCTGCAGTTACTCACAGTGGGACTTCACACCATCCAGGGCCAGGGACATTGCTCCAATTCAGAAAGTCCCAAATGGAGAGAGGACCATCAGAGTGCTTTTTCTACTCTCAACAAATGACCTAATCCAATATAAACAACAACTCTGATGGCCCTCAGGCAACTTCAGTGCATTTACTGAAGGATTCCAGGCTCTAACTTTGACCACCATTCAACTGTACCATCCATAAATGGACTGAATGACTGCTGCCAACTTAGCTGCATAAAATTTTGCTTATTGGCAAAAAATAGAAAATACAACATTTGTTGCTTTCACTATGTTAATGCAAAATACTTTTGCAGCACAAATGTCACCATAAGGTGGAGCCTTGGGAATCCAGTAGAAACTATCTCAGAAAACCTCAATGGGTCTGCGACAAGCAGCAGAGGCCTCAACAGACTTCAACAACGTCGGGACTCCATGGCCACTGCAGTCCGACAAAACCAAAGAGCCTGGGATCTTCTCCCAGCCAGGCAAAGAGGAGCATGTTTATATCTAAAAGAAGAATGATGTTTTTAATCCAAGAAAATATTAATAATATCATCACCCAGGCAGACAAAATTGAATCTCTAGGAAATTCCATGGGAACATGAAAGCAATGTCTATTACCTGTCTTACTCTCTTTAATAGTAACAGTCATTACTATACTCTCAGATTTTACTTTTGCTCCAATTTTGTTTAAAATGTTAACTGATTTCTTGCTGTCTTGCTTACAGCAACTCCATGTTTGCATGATGGCTTTGCAAGGCTTTCAAACTTTGGCTGCCAATATCTTGCCCACTGGTTCCATGAATGACATGGTTTATACCCGGTTAGATCACACAAGCAGAAACTTTAGGGCCCAGGCTAGGCAGAATAACGCCCACTCAGCAGGAAACAGCTGCAGAAAAAATGACCTAGCCCCTCAAACTCCAATATGATTATGACCCTAACATCTCTTAGGGGGAAATTAAGGCAGAATAGATAGTCAAGAAAATGACCATGATCTCGGGATATAGAAACGTGGGGAAAAGAAAGAGAGATCAGGCTGTTACTGTGTCTATGTAGAAAGAGGTAGACATAAGAGACTCCATTTTGCTCTGTATTAAGAAAAATTCTTCTGCTTTGAGATGCTGTTAATCTGTAACCCTAGCCCCAACCCTGCGCTCACAGAGACTTGTGCTGTGTTGACTCAGGGTTTAATGGATTTAGGGCTATGCAGAATTTGCTTTGTTACAAAAGTGCTTGAAGGCAGTATGCTTGTTAAAATTCATCACCACTCTCTAATCTCAAGTACCCAGGGACACAATACACTGTGGAAGACCACAGGGACTTCTGCCGAGGAAAACCAGGTATTGTCCAAGGTTTCTCCCCATGTGATAGTCTGAGATATGGCCTCCTGGGAACGGAAAGACCTGACCGTCCCCCAGCCCGACACCCGTAAAGGGTCTGTGCTGAGGAGGATGAGTAAAAGAGGAAGACCTCTTTGCAGTTGAGATAAGAGGAAGGCATCTGTCTCCTGCTCATCCCTGAGCAATGGAATGTCTCGGTGTAAAACCCAATTGTATGTTCTATATACTGAGATAGGAGAAAACCGCCTTAGGGCTGGAGTTGAGACATGCTGCTGGCAATACTGTTTTTTAGTGCACCGAGATGTTTGTATATGTGCACATCAAGGCACAGCACCTTTTCTAACTTTGTTTATGACACAGAGACATTTGTTCACGTGTTTTCCTGCTGATCCTCTCCCCACTATTACCCTATTGTCCTGCCACATCCCCCTCTCCAAGATGGTAGAGATAATGATCAATAAATACTGAGGGAACTCAGAGACCAGTGCCGGCGTGGTCCTCCGTATGTTGAGCTCCGGTCCCCTGGGCCCACTTTTCTTTCTCTATACTTTGTCTCTGTGTCTCTTTCTTTTCTCAGTCTCTCATTCCACCTGACGAGAAACACCCACAGGTGTGGAGGGCCAGGCCACCCCCCCTTCATTGAAACTGTGGTGACTGTACAGCCAACACAATAAGCCTTAGCATTCGCATTGTAATTAGGCTCATTCAAGCAAAGCTATCTTCATTAAGGACTTTCTGTTCTAGAGAGCATGTGCGTTTTGATTTTACCTGTCCTCAAACTTAACTTTTGCTTATTTTAGTAGCAAAATATACACCCCCCAGCTGGGCACGGTGGCTCACACCTGTACTCCCAGCACTTTGGGGACTGAGAAGAATGGATCACTTGAAAC
Source organism: Nomascus leucogenys (assembly GCF_006542625.1). Classification (NCBI taxonomy): domain Eukaryota; kingdom Metazoa; phylum Chordata; class Mammalia; order Primates; family Hylobatidae; genus Nomascus; species Nomascus leucogenys. The sequence goes on from NW_022096843.1 coordinate 3,719, forward strand.
CAGAAGCTCAAGACTAGACTGGCCAAGATAGTGAAACCCCGTCTTGACTAAAAATACAAAAATTAGCCAGGTGTGGTGGTGCATGCCTGTATTCCCAGCTACTCAGGAGGCCGAAGCACGAGAATGAATTGAACTCGGGAGGCAGAGGTTGCAGTGAGCAGAGATTGCACTGCTGCACTCCAGCCTGGGCAACAGAGCGAAACTCTGCCTCAAGCAAACATACAAAAATACACTCCTGGCTAGAGATCTAAGATGCTAATGAGACATGCAAAATATGAATAAGCATGTGCAGCTACTGCACATGTGCACCCAGAAGACCATTCAGAACAGTCTTACTAGCAGCTCCTCTTGCCCCCTCCTTATTAATAATAATGTAAAACTCCCATAAGGGGGTTTCTCCAGCGACAATCCACGCTGTCTCACTCTTATGAGCAGCCCGCCCTGGAATATCTCTCTCACCGTGTACTGTATCCTGCACTTAACTTTCAATTTTTTTTTTCTTTTCCAATAAATTATGCTGTACTTCTTTTCTGTGTGTCTCTTGTGTAAATTATTATAAACTAAGAAGACAAGGATGGAGGTATCACATCAGCTCTCAACACAGCAATAAATCAGCCTCCCTCCTGTGGGCGTAGTCAATGCACAAAAGGAGTCACATCACCTAAGTGCCGGACCCAGAGATATGTCACAATTTATCCTATGCACAAAGTTAAAGTAATAGAGGAGAGTCATATTAAATAGTTTCTGGGCCCAGGGATACGTCACAATGGCTCCCGTGAGCAGAGATCAGGCAGAATAATCACATAACTGGTGTGCTGGACACAGCGATAAGCCACGCTTTCATCTGCGGGCATGACCCAGGCAAGAAAGAAGAGTCACTGCATTTAGGTGCTTGCTGCAGAGGTACGTAACAATCTCTCTTATGGGCAAAGCCCAGGTAAGAGAGGAGAGTCACATTTCCAAGGTATTAACATAGAAATACGTCACAAAAACTTTTTAGGCGGGGCCCATGCTGGATCTTCTTATCTTCCAGATGTTAGTCCAGGGATATGTCAGAATACCCAAAATACACAGGGCTTAATCAAAAAAGGACAGCCACATCACCTAGATGCTGGGTCTAGACATATGTCACATCTCTTTTATGGGGAAATCTCAGGTAAAAAAGCAGGTCACATCAAATAGTTGTTAGGCCCAGAAATATGCCACATTGCCTCCTGCTTGAAGTGTCTAGGCCAAAGACTCACATCACCTTGGTGCTAGGCCCGTGTTCATATATAAACATTCAACCAGAGTTGAAATGGTGGCTCATTTCTAAACCCAGCTTATAGGCAAGGGAAGACTCTCCTGTCCTGACCTAGTTAATTGTAATGATGTTGACTCTCATACCCGGGCTTAAGGCCACAGGCATGATCATGGGTCCCTACCAGCAGGAAGGTCTCAAAGTTGATTGCAACTCTCATTCATACTGTATAGCGCCATTGGGTAGTACACAGAGAGTGCTAACTGGGCCGAGCACACAGGTGAGGTTGTGGCACTCATGCACACCCAGCCAGCAGTAAATATTGTCATCCTCTCACATGAACACAGGTCACTGTTGAGGTTCTGAATCTCATACCTGTAGTCAGTCAAAGGTGGGAAAAACTGACTTATATATAGATACTCATGGGTTGGTGACTCTCAGACCAAGATGCAGCACAACTGTGAAGCTGTGACTTCACTAAAGTGACACAGCCTGCAGAGGAATTGAGGATCTCACGCACAAATCCAGTCTGGTGTTGAGATGGTTACTCGTGGGCTTAGACCTAACATACAAGGGGTGTTGAATGTCACGCCTACAACTGAGACAGTTGTGGGATTGTTGATCTCATTCCCGGACCATCCTGCAGGTTTCATGGTGAAATTTCCCAGTGCCTAGAACCTGAGTGACTTGACGCTGTTGCATGGACCCAGCCCATAGATGGGATATTAACATATTGCTGGATCCAGCACCTTGAGAGTGTAACTATATTCTCCTTCCTTGGCACTGCCCAGGTGAGCATTTTGACATATCGCTAGACCTTGCACCCAGGTGATGTGAGTCTCCTCTTCTGCCTTGGCGCTGCCCACAGGAAACATTTTTCTACATAGCTTGGCCTGGCACCCAGGTTATGTGACTTTCTGGCTTGTGCCCATATGGGACACTGTGGTACATTGCTGGGTCCACTACCCAGGCGATGTAACTCGTCTGCCTGGGCCCTGCCTACAAGCGGCATTGTGACAGATCTCTGTGCTCATTGGCCAGGTAATGTGATTCTCTTTTCCTGTCTGGTCCCTTTACACAGAAGGGATTGTGACATGTTGCTGGGCTTAGCACAAAGTTGATGTGAATCTTCTGCCTGGATCAAGTTCACAGAAGGCGTTGTGACATACCTCTGGGTCCATTATCTATTTGATGTGACTCTCCTCTCTTACCTGAGCATTGCCCATAAGAGAGATTGTGACATACCTTTGGGCCAAGCACCGGGATGATGTGACTCTTCTCCCTGCCTCGGTCGTGCCCACAGAGGGAAGTGTGACTTATAACTGGGCACAGCACACGGGTGAAATGATTATTCTGCCTGGTCCCGACCTACAGGAGTCATTGTCAAATACCTCTGGGCCCATCATCTAGACTATGTGACTCTCTACTTCTTCCTAGGGCCTGCTCACAGTAAGGATTGTGACATATTACTTTGCCCAGTACCTACATGATGTGACTTTTCTCTCATGTCTGCTAGGCCTGGCCCCTAGGTTCTGTAACTTCTCCTTTTTCAAAATCCTACTCACCAAGGGCATTGAAACATCCCTCTGGGCACTTCATTTAGGTAATATTACCCTGTTGCCTGGAGCCTCCCCTCAGGGGGTATTGTGACACATTGCTGGACCCAGTACCTGTGTGATATACTTTCCTTTCTTGCCTGGGCCCTGTATACATTGTGTATTGTAATACATGGCTGGGTTCAATGACTAGGTGATGCAATTCTTATGCATAGGCCCTACCCACAGGGACACTGTGACATTTCTTTAGCTCTGACTCTCCCCTTCAGCCTTAGCCCTGCCAAAAACGGAGGTAGTGACATATAACTGGACCTAGCAACCAGCTAATATGACTCTTCTTTTGCCTGCACCCAGCATATTTTGGGTATTGTGACATATAATTTGTCTGAACACCCGCAGGATGAAAGTCTCCTGCTTGAGTCCAGCCATCAGTCAAAATTGTCATTCTCCCACACGAACACAGCCCATAATTGAGGTTCTGAATCTCACACCCAGAGGCAGTCAAAAGTTGGAAAGTTGGCTCTCATAAGTGAATGTTGTCCACAAGTGGGTTTGTGACTCCCTGATCAAGATCCAAAACACTTGTGAGGCTGTGACTCCATTAAGATAACTCAGTTTTCAAAAGGCATTAAGGATCTCATGGAAAAATCCATTCCACCATTGAGATTGTGACTTATATACATAGACGCAACATACAGGAGGCGTTGACTCTCATACCCAGAACCGGCACTTATGTGGGATTGCTAATCTCACCCAGGGATCTTCCTGAAGGTGTGATTCTGACGTACACCTCTATGTGGGATTGTTAATCTCACCCAGGGACCTTCCTGAAGGTGTGATTCTGACGTACACCTGTATGTGGATTGTTAATCTCACCCAGGGACCTTCCTGCAGGTGTGATTCTGACGTACACCTCTATGTGGGATTGTTAATCTCACCCAGGGACCTTCCTGCAGGTGTGATTCTGACGTACATCTCTATGTACGTTGCAGTGAGCTGAGATAGCACCACTGCACTCCAGCCTGGGTGATAGAGTGAGACCCTCTCTCTCAAAAAAAAGAGGCAATGACCTTGCTTCCTGCCTCTGCCTGAAGTTATGGATCCCTGACCTCTGCTGGCACCTAGCAGTCAAAGTGGATGGGGTCAGGGATCAACTCTCAGCCGAGCACAGGGCCCTTCCCCTCTCCCTACCCCACACAGGTGAAGCTGCTGGTCATGGCTAACCCAGAGCTGCTCTGTGTCCCACAGTTCCCTGATGAACCAGTAATATTTATGGGGTGCAGTGTGATGTTTCACTGCATCATACTACATGGTACAGTGTCATGCAGTGAAACATAACATTGTACTCTGTAAACATATATAACTATCATGTGTTAATTACATGATGTTTCACGGCATCATACTACACGGTACAGTGACATGCAGTGAAACATCACAATGTACTCCACAAACAGGTATAATTATGTTAATTATATGATGTTTCACTGCATCACGTTGTACCATATACACTGTACAGTGATCGAACCAGAGTAATTAGCATATTTAACACTTTAAACATTTATTTCCTTGTGCTAATAAAGTTCAAAATCCTCGCTTCAAGCTATTATGGAATAAACTGTACATTATTATTAGCTATAGTCATCGTGCTGCGTAATAGAACGCCAGGATGTATTCTTCCTAACTGTAACTTTGTACCCAGTGACAAAGCTCTCCCCACTGCCTCATCCTTCTGCCATCACTAACCTCTGGTAACCACCATCCTACCAACTACTTCTATGAGATGGACTTCTTCCGATTTCACATGAGTGAGAGCACGTGGTCTTTTTCTTTCTGTGCCTGGCTTATTCCACTTAACATAATGTCCTCTAGCTCATCCACGTTGACACAAATGACGGAACTTCATTCTGTTTTATGAGTGAACATTATTCCTGTGTGTGTGTGCATGTGTGTGTGTGTGTGTGTGTGTGTATGACATTTTCTTTATTCATTCTGTAGATGGGCACTTATACACTGTTGGTAGGAACGTAAATTAGTGCAATCATTTCCCATTTCTATAGGGAGAACAGTATGGAGGTTTTTCAATAAATTATAAATAGAACTACCACATGATCCAGCAATCTCATTGCTGGGTTTATATCAAGAGGAAACAAAATAAGCATGTCAAAAAAGGTAACTGCACTCTCGTGTTTATTAAGCAGTATTCACAATAACCCAAACCACTATTTCTTCTAAGTATTTCTTAATTTACCATTTTTTCATATATTACACCCTAAACTTTTAAAGGATTCATGTCTGGTTTCCAATTTCTGAAACTTAGGAGTCACTGATTCTTTGACTGTTGCCTTCCTATTTAGAGAGTCCGGTAAAACAATTAAATGCTTTTCATTTCTTCTCAATCTAATCTTCATATATAAATATATTTATATTTTCTATTAATTTGCCTTCCATAATATATATGACTACATTAATTGTGATCAGCATTTCACTTTACTAATCCTCTGTTTTGCTCAGCCTATTTTAATATGTAATTTGTATGTTGTACATTAAATTGTTTTACAACACTTTCAATACTTTTCATTTGCCTCTTTTCCAAAGATAGCTTGACAAGCTCGTAGTTTCTTTCCACATTATTTTGCTTTCTTGTTTTTCCATTATATTGAGTTAAACATTTAAATATAAATTCAATATCTGAGATTTATGTGCCATATAATTTATTCTGATGCTTCACCCCAGTAGCTCATCTCCTTGTGTATAACAGAATTTACAATTTAATCCTCACTTATGGGAGACACCACATTCCAATGCCTGCAGGCAGTTTCTCCTTGTTTATTCCATTTGCCTTGTCAGAAGGGAACAACCCACATGGACCTGACATTCTTGTGATCAGACGCATCTGACTGGAGCCCTGGCCTCTTAGGTTGATTACTTCTCTGGATCATTACCTTTATTTACTTCCAGTCCTGGGAAGTTTTCTTAATTTCCTTTCAATTATATTAGGCATTATGTGAATTCTTGTAACTTCTTGGTGATTTTAATGGTCTGCATTAAGTGTTTAAAGTATATTATTTTTCTGAAAAGGAGAAATATCAATAATTACATATATGAATGAAATATTTTACATAGATTTTTTTTTTTTTTGAGACGGAGTCTCGCTCTCTCACCCAGGCTGGAGTGCAGTGGCGCGATCTCGGCTCACTGCAAGCTCCGCCTCCCGGGTTCACGCCATTCTCCTGCCTCAGCCTCTCCGAGTAGCTGGGACTACAGGCGCCCACCACCACGCCCGGCTAATTTTTTGTATTTTTTTTAGTAGAGATGGGGTTTCACCGTGGTCTCGATCTCCTGACCTCGTGATCCACCCGCCTCAGCCTCCCAAAGTGCTGGGATTACAAGCGTGAGCCACCGCGCACGGCCTACATAGATTTTCTATGGCATCTATCACCATGAGAAATTCCAAGTTTTTTCCTTTGAAACACCCCTCTCATCAATAGATCATATTGTAATAATTTGTAGAATGTGATTACTTTTATGCCATTAGAAAATTAATTATACATTATGTACATATTTTTGAAATACTCCTTTGCAATAAATAGTATACGGCCAGAAGTATTGTTTCCTCTAACATAAAACTAATATGAGTAAAATTATTTACCTGAATTCAGATCTTTTGGCTTCAATGGCCATTCTGTCTCATTAGCACTTCCCTGATCCATAGAAGACATCATTTGTATTTTTTGTTTAATTCATAATTTATTGAAATGAGTAATTTAACGTTATAATGTTTTATGGAAATTTAGGACATTTTCAATAAATATTTTGAGCTTGAGGCCCTGGCTACATATTCCTTTTGTACTCGAAATCAGATTTTTCTGGCACAACTTCATTGCCTGCAATGGTATTTATAAAAAGTATGAATGCCAGCACATGGACTCTTTCAATACTGTACTCATTTGTTGATGTATAAACATTTCATTAGCTATGAAACAAACCAAATACAAATGCTGAATGTATAGTATATATCAACAAATTCAGATTCTTCGCTGAAGAAAACAATAAAAGTTGAATTTTCTGTGACATGTCACCTGTTCATTAGTTCTTTAATATGATTTAGGCTATTCCAAATATAAGAAAATGTATGCATTACTATTCATGTTGTCTCAACATTTTTTATCTAGGTCCTGGAGGGCATAAACAAGAATGTATATTGTCAGATTTATTTTTATAGACTTTAGATGTTTCTTTTGCTGTATTTTCTGTGCATACTAGTATGAATATATGGAGACAAGGACAAATGTACGTTTAAGTGGTTATATGAATTTTGCTCATATGGTTAATTATTTATACGGATGTTGTCAATGACAAGATAAAATAGTAAAGTTTGATAAACGTATCTGTGCCCTGTGAACTTTAGTTCACTTACTGCATAACTTAATTCAGTCACTAATAATTAGTTTAAAAATGTGTTTAAAAGCTGCAAACCACATTTTATTACACATTTCTGAATCAGGAAGGGGTAAATTGTGACACAGCTTTCTTGTGCCACTGACTTTTTTGGGGAGAAACGTTCTGCAATAAAATAAGAGTTTGCAAACTCTATTTATAAAAAAGCTTGAGTTTTCTTCTGTGATTAACCTTCACTCCTCAGTCCCTTTTACCCAAGGAATGGTTCCTAGGTCATCTTTTTGAAGTTTAGTTTCTGAAAAGTTTCCAGCAAACCTCTCCTGTGCTTTGTCCCAGTTGTTGTTGTTGTTGAAAGTTTTCAGGAAACCTCTCCTGTGCTGTGTCCCAGTTGTTGTTGTTGTTGTTGTTCTTGTTTTGGAGAAGGTGAGTCTCTTTAATCGAGGATGGTTTGTCTGTCTCCAATCCTGCATGTGTTTGCCAAAACTGAAGCTGTATTGGAGTTTTTATTCTCCCACCATCCTTCCCCAGGCTTTCTCCTGTTTTCAACACATCTTTTTCTACATCTTCTGACCTTTGTCGCTCTCAGTAATTTCAGAATGAACAGATGCAGAAGCATCATCTCTTTGGAAATTTCCTTCACTTCCAATCTGCTCCCTATGTTTTCCAGCTCTATCTTTATATTTTTGATTCTCCAGTATCTTATCATCTTTGTAGTCTGTATTCTGTAAACCGTATTTTACTCATATATTTTTAAAATCCTTTTCTTCTTTCCAACTCGTTTCCTTCTTAGTTAATGATGGACCAACAAATGATTCATCTTTCTTATCAAGGAAAAGGTGAGCTCTAACCTGCCCTGGTTGACATCCAACACAGCTATTACTACCAGGGTGAATGTAATAAGATAACACAGTGTCTCCAACTTTCACTTTATCTCCATGCTCAGGTTCATAAGAGTCACATTTAGTTTTCAGCTGAACAATCCATTTTCCATTAACAATTGTTCCATTTTGACGGCCTGATCCAAAAGGACATAACTTTGTAAGTCATGGTCAAAATAAATCTCTGCATGAAACTTACACCAACTTCAGGGATTCTAAGAGTATGCTCCCTATCATTTTCCCTTCCATTTGTAGCAGGTTTTACAGCAGTAATGATGACGAGTGATCCTGTCTGTAACACGGGTGATCTAATGACAGTTACTCTCACATATGAGGGCCACACTTTTTCCTCATCTTCCTCCTCAGTATCTTTTGCAGTTGCATTGCCTTTACTGGTAACGCCTTCATCATAACTAGCCTCGGTCTGAGAGTCTGTAATTTCACCTTCTTCTGGTTCACTATGAGTCTCTGTGATTTTCTCATCCTTAAAGTTGAATTGAGACGTTTTCATTTAGAGGAGATTCCATTGTATTTCCACTAACTGGAACAGTGAATTTTGGGGGATTATTTTTGTGATGAATGCCTATTTTGGCTTTTTTTTCACATTTGTGAAATTTTCTTTCCCATTGCAGCTTGTATGTTCAACACTGAAGGCTTTTTGATCCTCTGAATTCAAATCCTTTTCCTCAGTTTTTTTTTTTTTGTAGAAGAATCTGGATCCTTTCTTTTCTCAATTTTTTATTTTTGTCTTGTGCTTTAAGTCTGATAAGGTTGCGAATCTACTCGAGAATGAAACCGATAGCGACCACTTTCCACATCACAGTAGTAATAAATTAAATCATAATATATTTGATTCTCAGAATCTTAATAGAAACCAGTGCTGTGGTTAAAATACCGTCCAGCAGTTTCATCATGACTAAATCCAGTCTGTGATAAAGCCGCTTCTGCTGCAGCTCTCAAACTTCCAGCTAATGACGAACCTTCTAAGGACGTATCTTGTGCTGCTAATGCAGATGCTGGCTCCTGTGAATTTGAGGCAAATGACCCTCTTGTCTACATTCAACATTTGCTGTTTTATCAGTACCAGGGTGAGCATTATTTTCTATTTATAACTGGTCGTTAGAATTCAAAGCAGGAGTTTCAATATCCTGATCTTGCTGATTTGACAGTTCAGTCACTCACTTTATTTGGAATACTAACATCATTAGAGTAGGTCTGATAATAATAATCTGAGATTGACCAAGGAGCATGGTTCTCTGTGAGTATTTCTACATCAGACTTTTATTATCTCCATTTCTCTCACAGCGGAGTACGTTACTGAGATCTTCCAGCTGCGTGCGGAGCTCCTGGGGGTTGCTCATATCGCTCTGAGCAGCCGTCCTATGCGAGGCCATAGCTTCTCCCGTTCCCGCACCTGCCGCCTGCAGCTCGGCGTTCCGGTTCTAGCTTCTCCGCCCTCCTTCTCCGCTGGACCAACTCGGGCTCGGGGAGGGGAGGAGCGGCCACAGCGAAGGCGCTGGCGGCGGGTACGGGCCCGAGGCCATGAGTTCGGGCGCCAGAAGGCTGCGGCCTCGGAGGGGCTGCGCGGGGCCGAAGCGGGGCCGGCGGAGCCACAGCCACGGGGGCGCGCGGGCAGCCACAGGCAGCCTCCCCGGCCTGGACGCCCCGAAACGCGGAGCCTAACGCGGCTGCAGCAAGAGCAAGGGGACGGCGATGGCCCTGCTGGATCTGCGCGGCCTGGAATCCTGGGAACGATTGTACCTTCCCCAGTCACGGGGGCGGCGGGAGGAGCGTCGAAGTCCAGGGGCCAGAAGCGCTCTGGCCGTTCCCTGAGTTGAGCTGGAAACAGTGGCCAAGCGTGTTTTAAATCGAGTTTCCGTGTGGCTTGATATGACCTGCTGGTCACTCTTATTTTTTTTCTGCATTCGTTGAGCTATGATTGACAAATTGGAAAGTGTATATTTTTAGGGTGTACAATAGTGTTTTGAGATGTCAGTAGTCTTTAAATTATCTCAGTTAAGCTAGTTAGCATATCTATCCCCTCACATAGTTAATGCGTTTCTGTGTGTGTGTTGAGAGCACCTGAGATCTACTCTCGCAGCAAATGTCAAGTACACAGTATTGTGAACTATAGTCACTATTCTGTACATTAGGTCCCCAGCAGTTACTCACCTTATAACTGAAGGTGCGCCCCTTCCATGGCTATCTCCCCACTTTCCCCTCTTCCCAGCCCATGGGAACCACGGTTCTACTGTTTCCATGGCTTTTTATTTTTTATTTTAATTTACTTTTTTAGATTTTACATACAAACGAGATCATGCAGTAGTTGCCCTTCTGTATTCGGTTTATTTCACTTAGCATAATGTCTGCAAGATTTATCAATATTGTTGTAGATGAAAGAGTTTCATTTGTATCAAAGCTGAAACTATGTATCTCTCAGTTTATTTATCTGTATCAGAGAAGTGCAGATGCCCTTGATGATCCTGATTTTATGTCCTTTGTCTATATACTCCCAATTGGGATTAGTGGTAGTTCTAGTTTAAAAATTTTAAGGAACCTCCATATTGTTTTTCATAATAGCTGCACCAATTGACATCCTCAGCAACAGTGTACAAGTGTTCTCTTTTTCTACACCCTAGCACTTTTTATCTTTTGACTTTTTGATAACAGGCATCCAAACACCATGGATAAGGTGATATCTCATCGTGATTTTGATTTTAATTACTCTGATAATTAGTGACGTTGAGCATTTTTTTATTTTATTTATTTATTTATTTATTTATTTTTTTAACAGTTTTCTCAAAAATCATTTTATTCATTGTGCAATATTACATCCTAGGATATTCTATAATTTAAGAAAGTAAGTGCAAATTGTAGAATATTTAAACTGCTTCATTTTTTTAAATTTGTGTAGCTTTTATGTTTATTTCTATACACCTGCTGGCCATTTGTATATCTTTGGAAAATTTGCTATTTATATATTTTGCCCAATTATTAATCAAGAAATTGCTTTTAATTCTGCTGTGGGTTCTTTTTTGTATTGATTAGTATGACATGTATTTTGGATGGTAACATATTATCCTACATATGGTTTACAAATATTTTCTCTCATTTCCTATAATGCCTTTATATTTTGTTGTTTCCTTTATTGGGCAGAAAATTTTTACTTTGACATAGTTCCACCTGTTCATTTTTGCTTTTTTTGACGTGTTCTTGGTGTCATATCCAAAACATCATTGCCATGACCAGTGTCAAGGAGGTTTTTCCCCATTTTTTTTTTAGAGGATTCATGATTTCAGTTCTTATGTTTACGTCTTTATTTCATTTCAAATTCATTTTGTGATGATATGAGAGAAAGGTTCACTTTTTTCTGTGCATAGCTAGTTTTTCCTACACCACTCCTTGATGTGTTTATCCTTTCTCCTTTCTGCGGGATCGGTTGACTCTACTTTTGTGAGTTTATTTCTGGGTCCTCTTCTGTTCTATTGGTTTTTATGTAGGTACAATACTATACTATATTGATGACTACAGCTTTGTAATATAGTTTGAAATCAGGAAGTGTGAGGCTTTCAGCTTTTTTGTTCTTCTCAGTATTTGGCTATTTGAGGTCTTTTGTTGTTCCATACTAATTTTAAAATTGTTGTTCTACATTTTTAATAAAATGGCATTAAAATTTTGATAGAAATTTAACTCTATAGATCACTTTGCATAGTATGGATATTTTAACAATATTAATTCTTAGACTCCATGAACACATAATATATTTCCCATTTTGTATTCTTCATTTTTGTTCCTCAACATTTTATAGTTTTCAGTATGCAGATCTTTCATATTCTTTGTTAACTCATTCCTAAGTATTTCATTCTATTTGATAATATTGTAAATGGAACTATCTTTATTCCTGTTTCAGATATTTTGTTACTGTAAAAAAATGCAACTGATGTTCATAGGTTAATATTGTATCCTGAAAACTTACTGACTTGGTTAGTTATAACAGGTTTTTTTTTTTTCTGGTAAAATGGTGGGTATTCTGAATTCTGGTTAAACTTTAAATTGATAGTTACTATTATCATTTCAAAATTATTTAAAATATGACCAGATGGATTCCTGCTTTCATGAATTCAATGGAATTCAAATCTTCCCATTTAAAATAATTTTGTCTGGTTGACCTAGGCCCCGGGGATTGGGGGCACCCCGTGGGAGCCAGGAAATTCTCTTGGGGTGGGAGGGAGAAGGCGTCAGAGAGGGGGCTGAGCTGGGGAAGCAGAGAGGGGCTCCGGGGACAGCCGGGAGGAGAGAGGGTCATGTCGGAGACCCAGTGGGGAGAGAGAATGGGACAGAAAAGGAGGAAGGGTGAGAGTGGACAACAGGACGGCTTTCCGGCGCGGCAGGGAAATTTGCTGAAACTGCGGCCCCCAGGGAACAGCGCGGGCAGGGGGAGAGGGAGTGGAGAGGACCCAGCAGAACCCAAGGTCAGTGTGGAGAAAGGGACATTTCCCGGTTCCTTTGCCTCTGCCCAGGATTCTGCACGCAGGCCCCCCCAGGGGCAGGGCAGGGGAGGAGGTGGCTCCCGGTGGGCTCGGAGAACTAAGGGGCGCACACCCGCTTCGCAGGGCCGGGGTGACAAGGGAAGCCTGAGAGGGCTGCGGATCTCGCTGGCCCCGTGGGTGGGCGCGGGGGGGCGCCGGCGGGGCCGAGCTCAGGGGGCCAGCGCCGGGGCCTGCAGGTGGCCCTGGAGGAATCTGCAAGCACCAGCCCGTGCAGCGGGCCTTCCGGGAGACCAGTGTGGACAGCGCCCTGGACACGCCCTTCTCAGCTGGAACATTTGTGCGGCTGGAATTTAAGCTCCGGCAGACAGAGAAGCGGCCGGGGAAGGACTGGAAGAAACCCAAGTGCAAAGTCCAGCCCGAGGGGAGGAAGCAGAAATGGCTGACCTGCGTCAAACTGGGCTGTGAGGATAAGGTTCTGGGCAGGATGGTTCGCTGCCTCCAGAGATGCAGACTCAGCCTGAGGAGCACCAGGAGACCCGGTGCAGCTGGGCGGAGCGGCCGGTGAGGACCCCACAGCTGCTGCTTCCCTGCACAGTTCTCCTTCTCCAAGGCCCGGCCCCCAGCGGAGCCCAGCACTGAATCTCAGGGCTCCCCCTGGAGCCCTGGCGGGGTAACCAGTGGAAGACCCACCTCCCAGGGAGAGGACCCCACTGTATCCCCAGATAATAAAACTATTCTCTCGTCCCCCCAAAAAATAAATAATTTTGTCTGGTCTTTGAAAATGTGTATCCTCTGTCTGCTGGTCAAAATGCCGCCCATTTATCCATATGCCTAATAAGTCAAACTTTTTAAGGAAGTTATTTAACATTCTTTTTTATTATGAAACAAAACAGTAAATTTGTTAATGGTTTTAATATCATCTAATATGATTGAAAATATGTCAATTTGTCATTGCCAATGAATCTTTGTGTTATTTATTTTACTCTATTACATATTCTGTCCATAAAGGTCTAAGTGGCTTAGAATCTTGCCTAACATATTGTATATGCTAAGTACTAACTACTCTAATTCATCAAATTATCTTTCTATACCATTCTTAAAATACAATATTATTTTTTATTTATTTTTATTAAAATTTTTTTGCCCAATCTAATTATTTATGAAAATTATGGGGTCTATTCAGTTTGTCCTCTTGATAGAAGCCAAAGTTTTTTTTCTCTTTCTTTTTTTTTTTTTTTGAGACCGAGTCTCCCTCTGTTCCCCAGGCTGGAGTGCAGTGACACAATCTCGGCTCACCACAACCTCCGCTTCCCTGGTTCAAGTGATTCTCTTGCCTCAGCCTCCCGGGAGGCTGGGACTACAGGTGTGCTCCACCATGCCCGGCTAATTTTTGTATTTTTAGTAGATACAGGGTTTCACTATATTGGCCAGGCTGGTCTTGAACTCCTGACCACGTGATCTGCCCGCCTCAGCCTCCCAAAATGCTGGGATTATAGGCTTGAGCCACTGCACCAGGCCTTTTTTTTTTAAATCTCTTTATTAATACGTTAGAGAGTACAAATGCAGCTCCCTTTCAGAAGCATGTTGCATAGTGAAGAATTATGGGCTTTTGGTGTGACAATCATCTGAATGTTCTTTATTCTCCCATTAGCTATTTTCTCATTCCTAAATGCTCTCCAACCTCCCATCTTTCTGAGTCTCCAGTGTCTATTTTTCTAGTCTCTATATCCAAGTGTGTGCATAATTGGGTTCCCACTTACGAGTGACAAAATACAGAATTTGATTTTCTGTTTCAGAGTTTTTTCACTTACAATAAAGGCCTCTGGTTTTATTCATGTTGTTGCAAAAGACGTGATTTTATTCTTCTTCATGGCTGAGTAGCATTCCATGGTATATTTGTATAGCACATTTTCTTTATTCAATTATTGATTGATAAATTTAAATTGATTTCATATATTGGCTATTGTGAATAGTGCTGTGATAAAAGTGAGAATGGGTATTTTCTTTATGTAACAAATTATTTTCCTCTGGGTAGATACCAAGTAGTGGGAGTGCTGAATCAAATGGAAGTTCTACTTTTAGTCTATTTTGAAATCTACATACTGTTTTCCATAGAGGTTGTTGAAAGTTACTTTCCCACAAACAATGTATAAGTGTTCTCTTTTCTCTGTATCCTTGCCGATAGCTCATTTTCTGCTTTTTAGTAATAGCCATTCTGCATGGTGTAAGTTGGTATCTCATTGTGGTTTTTAATTGGCATTTCTCTGATCATTGACAACGTTAAGCATCTTTTACATGCTTGTTGACCATTGACCATCATTGACTTTTTTTTTTAATGTTCATGTTCTTTGCTTGCTTTTTAATGAGGTTACTTGTTTTATTTTTGTTGAGCTGTTTGAGTTTCTTGTATATTCTGGACATTAGATCTTTGTCACATGCAAAACTTGTAAACATTTATCTCGTTCCATAGGTTTTCTGTTCACTGTGTTAATTAAAAAGCTCATTTTCAGGAGCTTTTTAGTTTGAGTTCCTTTTGTCTATTTTTGTTATCGTTACATCTGCTTTTGAGATCTTTGTCCAAATCAATCTCCAGAAGAGTTTATCCTAGAGTTTCTTCTAGCATTTTTATAGTTTCAGGTCTTACATTTTAGTCATTTAATCCATATTGAGTTGATTTTTGTATATGGTGGGACATAGGGGTCCCATTCCATACCTCTGCATATGGCAATATAATTTTTCCAGCACAATTTGTTGAATAGGATGTCATTTCTCCAGTGTATGTTTTTGTTGACTTTGTAAAAGATCAGTTGTTTGTAGGTATGTGGCTTTATTTCTAGGTTCTCTATTCTGTATCATTGATTGATGTGTCAATTTATATCAGTACCATGCTGTTTTGGTTACTACAGGCTTCTAGCATAATTTCAAGTCAGATAATGTAATATCTCCAGCTTTACTCTGTTGACTTAGATTTGCTTTGGCTATTCAAGCTCTTTTTGTGGTTCCATGTGAATCTTAGTGTTTTCTTTTTCTAATTTTAAAAAAAATAACATTGGCATTTTGGTAAGAATTGCATTTAATATGTAGATTGCTTTGGGCAGTAGAGCCGTTTTAATGATCGTAGTTCTTCCAATCCATGAGCATGGGATGTTTTTCTCATTTGTGTCATGTACAATTTCTTTCATCAGTGTTTTGTAGTTTTCCTTGTAGGGATCGTTCATCTCTTTGGCTAATTGTATTTCTAAGCATTTTACCTTTTTTGTAGCTATTGCAAAAGGAAGTGACTTTTTAATTCAGTTGTCAGCTTGATCATCATTAATGTATAAAAATGCTACAAATTTTTGTACATTGATTTTTGCATCCTGAAACATTATTAAATTTATTTATCAAATCTAAGAGTTTTTTTGGTGGTCTTTAGAATTTTTGTATATATGATATTATATAATCATCAAAGAGGGACAATTTGACTTTCTAATTATAACCACATAGATGCTCCCACCAAGACCAATAGACAGAGTCTCTGGGGAGGGCACAGGTGATGGTTTTTCTTAAGCTGGCCATGTGATTATGGCTGGAAGTATGGGCTGACAGCCACTTATCTAAGCATTGCCTCTCATGTTTTTCTTTCTTTCTTTCTTTCTTCTTTCTTTCTTTCTTTTCTTTCTTTCTTTCTTTCTTTCTTCTTTCTTTTATCTTTCTTTCTTTCTTTCTTTCTTTCTTTCTTTCTTTCTTTCTTTCTTTCTTTCCTCTTCCTTTTCTTTCGACAGAGTTTTCACTCATTGTCCAGGCAGGAGTGCAGTGGTGCCATCTTGGCCCACTGCAACCTCCACCTTCCAGGTTTGAGTGATTCTGCAGTCTCAGCCACCCGAGTAGCTAGGATTATAGGCACCAGCCACCACACCTGGCTAATTTTTGTATGTTTTAGTAGAGACATGGTTTGGCCATGTTGCCCAGGCTGGTCTTGAACTGCTGACCTCAGGTGATCTGCTGACTTTGGCCTCCCAAAGTGTTAGAATTACAGGCGTGAGTCACCGCGCCCAGCTGCCTCTCAAGTTTCAATGTGCATATGAATTATTTCCAATTCCAGGCTCTCTCTTAGTAATGTGATTCTGCAGGTTTGGAAGGGGTCCATGATTTGGCTTCTTTAAAAAGTCTCCTCTTAATACTGATATTTCTTCTACTACATCCAATATAGTAGTACTCAGCTAGAAAAAGTAGGCACAGCACAGAGCTCCTGACACCCAACACTCTTACCACAACACAAATACTTTTGGCCCAAAGTGTAAGCCACCAATCACCATTTTCAAACATGTCATTTTCTGCTGGCTCTTGACAGTTTAGAAAGCCTAGAGAAGGCATCAATGTTTGAGTAAGTCTGCATTTGGAAAACACGTGCACATGAGTTAATACAATCTTTATTGAGCACATACTATGTGTTCAGAAGTCTGTTATAGAGCACTGTTCAGGAAACATTACATGATGTGAGTTAATCCTCATAGCACCCTGGGAGTTGGATGCTAAGTTTTCTGTAATTTTCAGGATTTAAATGAAGGGCCTAGCATTTCTATTTTTTTCTTCCATTTTAAAAATTATTTACCTGAAAAATGAAATGTGCAGAATAAAAGCTATATAAACAGATGAGCGGGATAGAGAAAAAAGGGTAACTGCTCAGAGAGGTGTTTTATATTTATATTTACCTTCTTGTGCCTTGTGGAGCAGCTACTGAATTTTCAGGAGTGGAAAACAAGTTGCTAGGTGGAGTGTCTCTAGAAGCACTGGCTTCAATGAAAAAGAAATTATAGCCCCCAAATATAGAATTATTTTCTTCCATTTATCTGCTTTTCCATTTTAGGAAATTGTGGGCACCAACTCAGGAGAGGCGGCAGGAGCCCCCACCCGAATATATGGTCTCCTTTAATCAGTTCGGTGAGAGAAGATTCTAGGGTGAGGCCAGATCTGGATGAGGCCTTAGAAGAGGGTGGATCTGGGCAGGGCTGGAACAGAAAGTGGATCCCATGTTTCTGATATTCATGCTTGTGGAGTATCTCCAGTTCTGTCTTTCCTAAGCCTGCCTGACAGAGACTTGACTCTTAGAGCTTGTGTAATTTTAATCTGTTTTAGCCACTTCCCTGTCAATTTTTATAACACAGGATAACAAGAAACTTAAGCAAAACTCTTAGGGTTTTTTAGGACAATTATATGAGAAGCTAAAAACTTATTTTTACCAAGATAAAAGAAATAGACATAATCACAACAATAACAATAATTCTTTTGTCCATGAATAGCCCTTCAGGTGGTGACATGGGAACTCAAGGAACAGCATAAAGGAAGTGGAGCAAATGCAGCCAAGGCCCCCTGTGCAGCTCCCTTCTCCCTTCCAACCACAGGATGCTGGATTCAGCCATTAATCCGTTTCCCTTCTGACCTCAGGATGCTGAATTCAGCCATTAATCCATTTCCCTTCCGAATACAGGATGCTGAATTCAACCATTAATCCATTTCCCTTCTGACTACAGGATTTTGAACTCAGCCATTAATCCATTTCCCTTCCAACCACAGGATGCTGAATTCAGCCATTAATCCATTTCCCTTCCAACCACAGGATGCTGAATTCAGCCATTAATCCATTTCCCTTCAGACCACAGGATGCTGAATTCAGCCATTAATCCGTTTGCTCTAGATGAAAAGTTTCTGGACAGCAGAAACCATGAATTCTTCATCTGTTTTTCTGATGGTCACGTGATGTGGTTTAGATGTCCCCTCCAAATCTCATATTGAATTTTAATCCCCAATGTGGCAGGTGGGGCCTGGGGATGAGGTGGTTGAATCACCGGGTGAGTCCCTCATGGCTCTGTGCCTTCCTTGTGATAGTGAGTACTCGAGAGATCTGGTTGTTTAGAAGTGTGGTACATCCCTCCCCCATCTTTCCTGTTCTACCATGTGAGATGCCTGCTTCTCTTTCACTATGATTGTAACGTTCCCCAGGCCTTCCCAGAAGCAGACGCTGGTGCTGTGCTTCCTGTACAGCCTGCAGAACCATGAGCCAATCAAACTCTTTTCTTATAAATAACCCAGTCTCAGTTTTTTAAAATATCAATTCAAGAATAGCTTAATACATCATATGAAAAGAAAGTAATTGATATATTTACCAGTTTGAGTATTTACTAGTTTGAGTCTCCAGACCTCTGCCTTGCTTCAACTCAAAGAACACGAAGGAAGCAACCCCCATCTACTGCTCCTGATCACGGGAGAATCTTCAGTTCATCTTAAAACATTTCAGTCAAAAGCCCCATGTTGTTTTATGTAGAAGAATGAGGGTGTCTGAAAGAATGGGTCTCTTTATTTATTTTTATTTCTGAGACAGGGTCTCTTTCCCTGTCATTCTGGCTGAGGTGCAGTGGCTCACTGCAGCTTTGACATTCTGTGCTCCAGCGATTCTCCCACCTCAGCCTCCCAAGTAGCTGGGACCACATGTGCACACTACCACAACCAGATAATATTTGTATTTTTGGCAGAGATGAGGTTTTTCTATGTTGAGCACGCTGGTCTTGGACTCCTGAGCTCAAGTGATCCTCCAGCCTCTGCCTTTCAAAGTGCTGGAATTACAGGTGTGAGCCACCACACAGGGCAGATGGGTCTTAAATGATTTTAATGAGGGTACCTGAGCATAGAAGATATGACCTTAAATTTTTCCTAATACAATATTTGACAGTTATATAACTATGACTTTTTTATTCCTGTGATTCATAAGGATATGATAGTAAAAGGCCTTGAAAGCCTTTGGGAAAAAAGTGCTATATTGTGCTTGAAACCACCGTTTACTCTGAAAGCAAGTGCCATTCAGATACATCTGTTGAGAAGATATTTTCTCCTGCTGCATTTTAGCCAAAGAGCTGAGGGTGTTTTGAAGTTGTTTTTTGATTTTTAACAGAACAAGTGTATTTTCTAAGACCCCAAACTCAGGAGTGGCCATGGGGCAAATCACGGCTGTACACATGGAATGCATGGGCATCAAACGCATTTCTCACCCCGAACCAGGGGTTGTTCCCCCTGGGTGCACACGGGAATCACCAGGGAGGCTTTTAAAACTACCTAAACTCAAAAGGCAATAGGTGAATGAATTCAGAATCCTTGCAATGGGACCTGAGCCACAGTGCTGTTTAAAGCTCTCTGGGTGACTATGGGGTACAACCAAGTCCCCAAACTACTGGTTTAAATCAGCCCTTCTGGTGAACTAGTGGCAAATGGGTTCCTGAAATAAATGGAAAGATTTGCTGCTGCTGTGTTGTGGTCTTCTGATCTTACCTGCATTACCTACTTTTCTTTGCTGAACTGACCTCTGCTGCACATTTTATTCCTGAATCAATCCAGTTCTACTCATACCAAATGAATAGTATGCACTAGGCGCCCTTGCATTGCTGAAACTCACTGTGGGGAGAGGACTTTGCTGAATAATAATTGCATCCTAAAAAAACTCAAAATACTGGACTCGAATGATCCTCCTGCCTTGGCCTCCCAAAGAGCTGAGAGTGGAGGCATGATCCACCGTGCTTGACCTATACCCTAAAAAATTAAAACTGTCTTACTTACTAAATTGATGTAAACATGGGAAGACCTAGAAGGTCACCAAAGTGTTAGGACATAAGTAAATACCTTGGAATATTAATATCCATCTGATTATGCCCTGAGCAAACCTGTCCCACTTTAAAACAATACAAAACAGTGCTCTTATTCTGAGATATGAAGTGAAAATTTTGTGCAGATAGGCAATATTTAAATTTTATATATGTATAACATTCATGCAGAAAGATGTATACAAAGAAATCATGTAAAGTTCAATGAATTATTACAAAGTGAACACACATGTGTAACCTGGAAATAGAACCAGCTTCACTGATGCCCTGGCAGCCACTTTCTCTCTCTTTTTTCTCCCCCAAAGTCACTAAGATCTTAAGAGCTAACATTGTAGATCAACTTTGTATTATCACACATGTTTTATTACAGAAAATTTAAAACACACAAAATAAAAGAAACACTACAATAGGCCTGTTACCCAGGCTCAAGAACAACTAATGACATGTCAATTTTGTATTATCTATACTTCAACTCATTTCTTACACAGACTTTATTATTTATTATTATTTTTTCTGATATAAAATATGTGCTCATTGAAGGTAAACTCTTGGCTGAGCACAATGGCTTAAGCCTGTTTAATCCCATCACTTTGGAATGACAAGGCAGGAGGATCATTTGAGGTCAGGAGTTTGAGAGCAGCCTGGGCAGCATAGTGAGACCACATCTTTATTAAAATTTTTCTTAAATTAATCAGGATCAGTGGTGCATGTCTGTAGTTCCAGCTACTTGGGATGTTGACATAGCAGGATCTCTTGATTCTACGAGTTTGAGGCTACAGGGAGTTGTGATTGTGCCACTACACAGCAGCCTGGGTGACAGAGTGCGCCTCTGTCTCAAAAAAAAAAATAAAGGTTCGACCTTGTTAGCTTTTTACACATAAACACACCCATATAAACAATCCCTCTTTTAACAATAGAAGTACCAAATTAAAAATCATTAATGTGAACCCATTTTTAACTCAGACTTTATCTTTTAATAAGTTTCTTTTTTTTTTTTGAGGTAAGATATAGGCAACATAACAAGACCTCACTGGGGCAAGAGAGTGAGACCTCATCTCTACAACAATTTTTTAAAAGTTAGTTGGGCGTAGTGGTGCACACTTGTAGTCACAGCTATTTGGGAAGCTGACTTGGGAGGATCACTGGAGTCTGGGAGGTCAAGGCTGCAGTGAGCTGCGATTGCACCACTGCAGTCCATCCAGAGGGTTAGAGTCAGTATCTGTCAAAAATAGGTACAATTTTAACTGTGCGTGTTTGACACATCAACACATCCATGTAAACAATCCCTCTCTTAAAAATAAAAGTACCCAATTTAACAGTTATTCATATTCATGGGAATTACCTAGAAATTTTTTGTTTGTTTTGGTTTCGATTTTTATTGAAAGGGAACACCTAGAATTGTTATTTAAAATATAGATTTTGATAAAAATAAGCCTGAGTTTTTTTTCTTTTTTTGAGACACAGTTTTGCTCTGTTGCCCAGCTGGAGTGCAGTGGCGTGATCTTGGCTCACCAAAACCTCTGCCTCCTGGATTCAAGCAATCCTCCTGCCTCCTAAGTAGCTGGGATTACAGGCGTGAGCCACCACATTCAGTTAATTTTTTTTTTGAATTTTTAGTACAGATAGGGTTTCCTTATGTTGGCTAGGCTAGCCATGAACTCCTGACCTAAGGTGATCCACCCGCCTTGGCCTCCCAAAGTGCTGGGATTACAGGCATGAGCCACCGTGCCTGTAAGTAGCAGACCCCTCTTCATACCTTTTATAGAGTTATCCAAAAAGCAGTCATTTACACAAAAGCAGACAATTTTCCCAACTTTCTATTGAGTTTATATGTTAATGTTGTTACAAAATTTAATTCAATTTTCTTATAAAATTACCTGACCACATTTTATATGTTACATCATAAAATATCAAAATTTATTTAGATGTAAAATAAATTTTATGATATCATAATGTTATAATAT
Source organism: Nomascus leucogenys (assembly GCF_006542625.1). Taxonomy (NCBI): domain Eukaryota; kingdom Metazoa; phylum Chordata; class Mammalia; order Primates; family Hylobatidae; genus Nomascus; species Nomascus leucogenys. The sequence continues at coordinate 25,876 of NW_022096843.1, forward strand.
ATAACGATATCATATTATGATAAGTTCCATTTACATTCAGACAATTTCACTAGGCAGTGTGTGTCTACCACTATTTTTTTTTTTGGTTCCACTATTTGCACAGGCAGCACAGCTGGGAAAACACAGACTCACCCAACACAGTCTTTTCCCCGTGTCTTTCTCCTCCTCAAGGAATCAGTTCATCAGTCAATCAAGTCATGTGGGACTGGAGGCTGAGTACTCCCTAACATAGAAAGTCTCATTCCTGCATGCTTTCCTCAGCAGAGGGGGAGACAAGAAGGTCCTTTTAGGGGACACTTGCTTGGACATAGACTATGCTAGTTGGAGGGTTCTGACCAGCAGAGACAGACTTCGCCACAGTAGGAAGGGATGAGACAGCTGGTCTGAACCTGGAGCTCCACACACCTTGTCCCTTCTCACTGAGGCAATTTTGAGAGGCTGCCCTGGAATATGGTGCTGTTGAGAAACAATGTGGGCTTTGACGGGATTCAGGTGGTGTCTGCGGTGTGAAGACCGGAGCTGATGTTCAGAATCGAGGCTGTTTTTCTTGTGATCAGTTGGGTTACCTGTTTGAGACCAAGTCCATTTCTATTAGGGAGGCTGAATAAATTCCACAGAACACAATGGCGCTCCCAGGATGACTGAGGAAGGGTGAGAAAGGGGGAAACTTTTTCCACCTAGACTTTTTGCTACCTCAGGAATCAGGAGCTGATTAGGTTAGCACTGGCTCAACCTAATCAATTCAATTTTATTGCATTTGATCTAATTATCTTCCCCATTTTTAAGGTAGGAAGGGTCATTTCATTTGGTATTTATTTTTTCTCTGCATTTTTATTTCATCATGTGTGGATCTAATACAATCAACCATAATTTGACATTTGTTGTTTCCAAGCATTTAAGAAATTATAATATCTATGCATACAATGTTAACACCATGTATAATAAATTCTCTTTCTGTGCAAAATATATAACGTATGTCAATATAGGCATGTTTAATTGTGCATCTTGAAAGGTGAACAAGATCATAAATACTTCCAGGTAGGAACTGGGACAGAAATCGGAAGAAATGATTCCCTGATCTTCTGATCCCTGTGCTCCAGTTTCTTTGTTTTCTTGACACTATGACAGGATCCTGAAAATGTCTCCCTTAACTGTGTCTAGGTCCCCAGTAGAACTACAGCAAGAAAATTCTGATGGAGGCTCTAAGAAGCGGCAGGAATGAGAAAACTGTTCGGCCAATCAGAGTAAGCCACGCCCAGGTGAGGGACGTATAAAAGCCAGGTCTATCAGAATAACCCACACTCTGCCTTTGGACGTGTGAGAGAGTGCACCTTTCACTTGAGCTTCAACATGGGAAAAGGAAATGAAGACCCTGATCTCCACTGCTCCTCCATCCGATGCCCCACTGACCAGCCCCCTTTCCAACCGATCTCCTTTACAGAAAAGGGCTCAGATGAGAAGAAAACATTCAAAGGAAAAGGCAAGACCACCTTCTCCCATTCCAGTGAGAAGCACATACAAAGGCAAGGTAAGGCCTTGGGCTGCTCCTATGGAGGCTGGAAGGAGGGTTGGAATCAGGGACACTGAGCTATGTGTCTTTGGTAGGGTTTTGTTTTGAGATTGGGGATGAGAAATGGCTTAGTGCCCTCAGGGGACTTTGAGAAATGTGTTCACTCGTGACACTGGCTGAAGAGCTTCCATGAAAGACTGATTCACAAACATGCATCAGAGATCGATTATGGGACTCTGCTTAGGGAGAGGTGAGTCATCTTAACTTTCTTTTGCAGCAGGATCAGAGCCCAATCCAAACAAGGAGAATTCTGAGGAAACCAAGCTGAAGGCCGGGAACAGCACTGCTGGATCAGGTAAGATTTGACTCTTTCAAGGTGAGAAGGGCAAGGGCAGCAACACAGGCTCCCCTGGCAAGGAAACTGGGAGTTCCTTGGCAGCCAGGGCCATACAGATCCTGGACACTGGAGAACAGAAGAGAGCTGGGGTTCAGTGGCAACCTCAGCTCCTGTGTGTCCAGGATGGACTAGGAATTTCAGGGTGTTCAGCTGGAGGCACTTTCTCAAACTCTCATTGTGTTCACAGAACCAGAGTCCAGCTCATATCGGGAAAACTGCAGGAAAAGAAAAATCAGTTCCAAAAACAGCTGCCAAGACAGAGCAGGTAGAGTCTTGATGTTTTTTGTTGTTGGTGGTGGTGGTGGTTTTTTTGTTTTTGGTTTGCCCCAAAAGGCAAATAATCAGGAAACTTTTAAACGAGTCTTGAGCGGAAAGGGAGTTACTTATTGACGAGTAAGTTTTTGAGATCTTAGCACTCTGAGAATATCTGGGGACTCACAAGAGGTTCAGCCTCACTTCATTCCAGTGCTGAGATGGTCAGGAAGGAATGGGAGAGACAAGTTGGGTTCACCTGGGTGCACAGGGTGTTCTGGAAATGAGGGTCTGTGGGGACTGCTCTGGTGAGTCTCTCACATGCTTTCTTTGCAGGGAACCGTCCAGAAGAGGAGTGCAGCTTGATGTTGAAAAAGAAATCAAGATCCTCCACTGCTGTGCACAACAGTGAAATCCAGGAGACCTGTGATACCTACCATAGGGGACGTTCCAGGGCTCGCACTCGGCACAGCAAGCGGCACAGTTCTCGGCCCCTAGGAGTCCAAACACCGTCACTTCGAAAAAGCTTGGTGACCTCGGTGCGAGCTATGTCAGAGGCTGTTTATCAAGACCTAGCCCAGGTGTGGACACAGCAGATCCATTCCCCACTGACCTGTGAGCAGCTGACACTGCTCACTCAGCTCCGGGGGCCTCTGTGTGCCCAGGTGCAGACCTTGTATTCCATGGCCACCCAGGCAGCTTATGTCTTCCCTGCAGAGGGCTGGCTTGTCCCAGCCACACTGCCTGGTCCTGGGGATTCAGCCCTGGAGAGAGAAGCCCAGCCCTTCCCTGGGCAGGAGATAACTGAACCTGTCAGTGGATCAGATGAGGCTAAGCTGGGAGCACCTTGACCCTATTCAGCAGAGATGCAGCTCTGGGAATGAGAACAAGGACCTGCTTCTTCTCAGATTCTTCCAGATGACCAGCAGCGACAATTTTAGACACACTGCGTTAATAAATGACAGAACCTGAAGAAGTCATAGGAAAGAAACTTGAGTGGTATACTCAGAATGGTGAGCCCTGCATTTTGCAGACCACTAAGGCTAAGACAAATTTTATATTTATGTTAGTCATTTGATGCCTTTTGGATGTCTGATGACAGTCGTGCATTTCTATATAATCAGAAAAATATTAGAATGTAATCGTGAATTTGCACATTTTAGATTGTAGAAAAGCAAATATAAAATTATATGATCCTTTTTTTTTTTTGAGACAGTCTTGCTATGTTACCCAGGCTGGAGTGCAGTGGCAAAATCTTAGCTCGCTGCAGGCTCTGCTTCCTGGGTTCAAACAATTCTCATGCCTCAGCCTCCCAAGTTCCTGGGACTACAGGAATGTACTGCCATGCCTGGCTAATTTATTTTTTCTTGTATTGTTAGTAGAGAGTTTTGTCACTTTGGCCAGGTTGGCCTCAAACTCAGGTGCTCCGCCAGCCTCCGCCTCCCAACGTGCTGGGATTACAGGCATGGGCCCCCTTACCAAGAAATTGCTTCTCTTTTAATCCAGAAAATGTTGTAGGCTCTCACTCTTCCAGCCTGAACCCATGGAGTACTAATATCCACAAACCATTAATAGCACTCCCTGTGAAAAAATGTCTATACATTTTTACATTTGATATAATTATAGTAAAATTACTATGCAAGCTGTTTACTTTTAATATTTCTACATAAAATTTAAGTCAAGATATATTAAATGGTAAATGATTGTACTTATTTATTGAACTGCTTCATGTTTTATTTCATTTTAAAATCCTAAATTTATATTTTATTGTATTTTATACATTTCAATTGATTGTACTATATTGCAGGATATGGAGATTTCATCGCATACTACAATACAGTGTATTTTGTTATATTTGACGTATATTCTGCTTGTATTTTGTACTGAGATCATACAATCTTTCATTATCTAAGTGTATTAATTACTTGTTTGGTTGCTTTATAATTTCATTTTATGTAATGAAATAAACATTAATGTTGTTTGGAATCTTAAATTTCTTTCATATGGAATTTGTATTTAATAAAGATGTGAAAAAGAGAGTGTCTTATCTTCACTTCTGTGTCATCCTATCCTTGACCTCCCCACCACCCACAGCTCTTGTCATAGTACGGGAATAGTGTTCTATCACTACAGGAAATGGGGCCAATTCAATGGTAATAGACTGATATAAATTGGAGATATAGAGATTTTATTCTCGACCACTGCAATAGAAAAGAATCACAGTAATGTGAGTCACACAATTTTTGGGTTGACACTGCTTATGAGTTACGCTTACACTATGCTGTAGAATAACTCTGAAATAAATTATGTCTATTAAACAAATGCACATACATAAATAACGTGTCTAAATAACAATGTACATATATTAATGAAAATGAATTTTTTTGCTAATAAAATGTTAACACATAGATACACACAATGGGGTCATACAATGTTGAAAAATAGAGATGGGGAGAGGAACAGAGATAGAGAGAAAGGGAGGAATGGAGCGAGAAAAGGACAGATGGACAGAGGGACATTGGAAAGGAGAAAGTGGGGAGAGGGTGAGGAAGGGAGGTAGGGAGGGAGGAGGGAGGAAGGGAAGGACAGAAGGAGAAAGGGAGCAAGAGACAGAGAGAGGAAGGCAGAGAGAAAAGCGGTCTTCTGCCTCTAGGACCAGCAGGACCTTGCACTCTGGGAAAATGTTGGGTGCCCAGTGCAGGCTGAGTGCTGGGCTGACAGCCACGTCAGCCTGCGGGGGCTCACCAGCCCTCCAGATCGCCAGCCTGGGTCACCTCATCCCAGAGCGATTCAGACGAATTCCGCCTCCCAAGGAATGATCCAATTGCCCAGAGAGCAATGAGCAGAGACTCGGGTGATTGTCCGTTTTTCATCCACATGGTTCACAGATGACATAGCCCCATGCTGAGTCTGCAACAGAGCAGTCACACTCAGGCAGAGTGAACCATGTTTCCGTGTTCCACGTTCCTTTGCCCTCTGCAAGGGGGGCCTGTTGCTCACGTGTCTCCGGCCCCCGAAAGCGTGACCATGTTGACTGTTTCCTGAGCTCTGTGGGGACACAGAAACCTCCAGCGAAGCGTGGAAAAGCAGCATCGTGACTTCCCTCCCCTTTCCGGTTTCCAAACAGGCCACAGTGGAGACTCCCCTTGTTGCAGGAAACAGGAATCCGTGGTCAGGCCGTGATGCACCGGACGTTTCTTTTCTCTGTAGTTTCGCTCTCGTTTTCTACATGAAAATGAACGAGATACACCCCTTCGTGTGTGAGACTATGGCAACGGCGACACACACAGGCATTGCCGCCTTCCCGGAGAGGGCCTGGAAAACTCAAGACTGTCATGGAAGTTCAGTTCCGCACTCCACCCTTCAGGGTGGTTTCTGCCTGAAAACTGTGCGAGTCAAGACAGCTGCTTCCAGTTTCCATAGAATTACTGGAGAACCTCAGAGAGCCAGCCCCCGAAGCCCCTCTTTCCCCTCCAATCTGGCCCTACACCCACCCACCCCACAAGGCCCTGGTCCCTGAGGTTTTCGGCTTCAGAGGGCGGGCTACCCCGGGACCTTGGGCCCCAGAGCTCATGCAAGTTAATAACGGGGTGGAGGTGGTAGGTCTTTCTAAGGGCCTCCTGGCTGGACCTGCGCGCAGTGCACAGGCCGGCTGAGGTGCACGGGAGCCCGCCGGCCTCTCTCTGCCCGTGTCCGTCTGTGAAATTCCGGCCGGGGCTCCCCGCGATGGCTCTCCCGACACCTTCGGACAGCACCCTCCCGCGGAAGCCCAAGGACGAGGACGGCGAAGGAGACTCCCTTGGACCCAGAGCCAAAGCGAGGCCCTGCGAGCCCGCTTTCAGCGGAACCCATACCTGGGCATCGCCACCAGAGAAGGGCTGGCCCAGGCCATAGGCATTCCGGAGCCCAGGGTCCAGATTTGGTTTCAGAATGGGAGGTCACGTCAGCTGAGGCAGCACCGGCGGGAATCTCGGCCCTGGCCCTGGAGACGCGGCCCGCAAGAAGACAGGAGAAAGCGGACCGATGTCACCGGATCCCAGACCGCCCTGCCGGTTCGAGCCTTTGAGAAGGATCGCTTTCCAGGCATCGCCACCAGGGAAGAACTGGCCAGAGAGACGGGCCTCCCAGAGTCCAGGATTCACATCTGGTTTCAGAATCGAAGGGACAGGCACCCGGGACAGGGTGGCAGGGCGCCCGCGCACACAGGCGGCCTGTGCACCGCGCCCCCCAGGGGGTGTCACCCTGCTCCCTGGTCGGTCGCCTTCGCCCACACCGGGGCGTGGTGAACGGGGCTCCCCGCACCCCGCATGCCCTGCGCGCCTGGGACTCTCCCACAGGGTGCTTTCTTGAGCCAGGGAGCAAGGGCCGTGCCCCTGCTCCAGCCCAGCCAGGCCGCGCCGGCAGAAGGGATCTCCCAACCTGCCCCGGCAGGCGGGGATTTTGCCTACGCCGCCCTGGCTCCTCCGGAAGGGGCGCTCTCCCACCCTCAGACTCCTCGGTGGCCTCCGCACCTGAGCAAATGCCGGGAGGACCGGGACCAGCAGCGCGACGGCCTGCCGGGCCCTTGCGCGGTGGGACAGCCAGGGCCCGCTCAAACCGGGCCACAGGGCCAAGGTGTGCTTGCGCCAGCCACGTCCCAGGGCAGTCCGTGGTGGGGCTGGAGCCCCAGGTCGCCGGGGCGGCGTGGGAACCCGAAGACGGGGCACCTTCACCTCCGAAGCTCGCGACCCCGGAGGCCTCCGCGTCAAGCACAGATGCAAGCCATCCAGGCGCCCTCCCAAGCGCTCCAGGAGCCGGGGCGCTCGTCTGCACTCACCTCCAGGCTGTTAGATGAGTTCCTGTCGACCCCAGAGTTTCAGCAAAAGTCACAACCTTTCCTAGATCCGGCGCCACTGGAGGAGCTGAAGGACGTGCAAGAGGCCGCTCCGCTGCAACCACTCCTCAGACAGGAAGGACACCGGGCTCTGCTGGAGGAGCTTTAGGACGCGGGGTTGGGGCAGGGTGGGGGCAGGGCGGCGGCCTCTCTTTCGCGGTGAACCTCTGACTCGGTATGGAGAGACGTGTCTTCCCTTCCAGCTGACCTGTCTAGGATCCCTGAGTTCCAGGTCCAGCGAGAGACTCCACACAGAGGAGGGCTGTCATTCTTTCCTGAGCATCCCGGGGATCCCAGGGCCTGCCCAGGTGCCGGGAGGTGGGCTGTCTACTGCTCACGTGCGGGTTTGCGGGTAGCAGGCTAGGTTTTCTAACCAGCCCAGGCGGAGCTCTCATCCCTTTTTCCCCGCGTTCTTCAGTCGGGTTGGCAGAGACCGCAGTCCGCGAAACACCGGGCCCGGGCAGAAGCCAGGCCAGTTCTCCTTTCCGTGGCTCGACTCCTCTGCCTCTTCGCTCACCATCACTTGCCAATCCGTGTCCCGCCAGCCTCCTCGCCAGCACCATGGAGCGCCTTGCAACTAAATGTAGACCCGAGACCTCGCGCAAACCGAGGTGCTGCCCTTTCCAGGCAAGAGGGAAGGCAGGCAGAGATGAGGACAGGAATGGAGACAGAGTGGGACGGAAGGACGGAGCTAGGAAAAGATGGATGGACTGAGTGACCCTGGAAGGGAGAGAAAGAGGGAGGGAGGCAGAAAGGGAGGAAAAAAACGGGGGAGGGAGGGAAGAACAGAGGGAAGGATGGACCGAGGGACAAAAGGAGCAAGAAACAGATAAAGGAAGGCAGAGAGAAAAACGGTCTTCTGCCTCCAGAACCAACAGGACCCAGCACTCCGGGAAAATGCTGGGTCCCCAGTGTGGGCTAAGTGCTGGGCCCACAGCCCCGTTGGCCGGCGGGGCGCTCAGCGGCCCTCCGGATCGCCAGCCTGGGTTACTTCATCCCGGAGCGATTCAGACGAATTCCGTTTCGGAAGGAATGAGTGAATTCCCCAGAGAGCCATGAGCCGAGACTCACGTGGTTGTCTGTTTTTCATCCACATGGTTCACAGATGACATATCCCCACGTTGAGCCTGCAACAGAGCGCGAGGCGGATAGTCACATCCACACAGAGTCACACTCAGGCCAACAAAGCGTGATTCTGGATTCCACGTTTCTTTGCCCTCTGCAGAGGTGCCTGTTGCTCAAGTCTCTGCCCCATCCCCCGAAAGCGTGACCATGTTGACTGTTTGTTTCCCGAGCTCTGTGGGGCCCCAGAAACTTCCAGGGATGCGTGGAAGACCAGCTTCGTGTCAGTGCTCTCCTTTCCAGTTTCAAACGGCTATATTGGAGACTCCCCATTTTGCAGGAAACAGGAATCCATCGTCAGGCCGTGATGCACTGGAAGTTTCTTTTCTCTGTGGTTTCGCTCTCGTTGTCTACATGAAAATGAACGAGATACACACCTGAGTGTGTGAGACTATAACGGCAACTGTGACACTCAGGCGCTGGCAATAGAGTTGGCAGCCTGATCCCAGGACAAAGGTACTGAGGGACAGCCAGACACACCCCACCACAATCACTAGCAAACCCATTCCCAAACACACAGACACACACGGGCGCACGCGCGGGAACACAAGCACACACACAGACACACAAAGACACAGACAGCTTGAAGAAGAGCAAGGGACAGAGGGATGGAAAGATAGAAACGGAAGGAGAGAGAGAAACAGAGACAGAGAGAGAGACAGAGAGGGACCAGGGAAATTGCGAGAGACAGAGAGAGAAGAGAGAGAGAGAGAGAGCACGCGAGAGCGCGAGCAAGGTGGAGAGGGAAGTAGAGAAAGGGAGAGGGTGAGGGAGCTAGAGAGGGAGAGCTACAGAGCCTTGTAGAGGGAGGCTCTGCTCTGGTAGACAAGGGCCCCTTTGGCCAGGGTAGGGTGGAGGGCGCCTGGGCCGGGCTAGAACAGGGGGGGCAGGGCCGCCCACGCGGAAAAACCAGGGGAGCCCTGAGACGTGTTTTTACTTGGATTGGTTGGTTGCTTTGGGGGTGCGTTTCGTAGCGTCATTCCTTTGCTGGCTCCTCCCTGTCCTCTTGGTGCTGTGGGCTCTGAAATTTGTCGAGTGCGCCGTCCCTGTGGCAGGAGCAGTGGCGCCGAGCGTGCCCACGGGCCGCGGCTTGGGTTTCTCTCGTGTTCAGAGTGGTATGGCCCCGTAGACAATGGCAGTGGCGCCTGGCTGGTCCAAGAGCCCGGTCCAGCTATGCCCGCCTGATTCCAGGTGTCACCACCAACCCGAGGCCGCGAGGCTGGGATCAGGCACCCCAGAGCTGCTTGCCCGCGGCCGGGCTGCTCTCCCCCTCTATAGGCCCAAGCACCACCAGTCACCGCGCTGCGCTTTCTGCCGGCCTCCCTGAGCGTCCCGCTGTCGCCGGCGGCCAGACCATGCGCGGGACCGCAGAGGCGCCAGAGGCCTCCATCCCCTGCCAGGGATCTGGACTCTCCAGGAGGCCTCCCTTTAGCTGACACTACAGGCCTTCCCCTGGCTCTCGAGCTCCGGAGCTTCCAACACTTGGGGCCTACTCAGGACGGGCTGTGCTCCCAGGCATCAGGGCCCAGGGCTCATGGTCCTGGGATCCCCTCTGGTCCTCCACCTTGCCGCGGAATATTTATTTTGGATTCCTCCCCGCCCCTCCTGCAAGGCCCCCTCTTGCCCCACACACCCAGAGAAGTCAGGGCTGCTCAGGGGCGAACAGCCGGCCCAGCCCCGCAGGCCCTTTTTCTCACAACGCCTACACCATTGTCGCTTGTCCCGAGGAAGACCCGGCCCGTGGCCAATGGGGCAGGAAGGGACTGCTTTGTCCCTGGCTGGCACTACAGCCCCGGAAGCCTGATCCTGGGAAAGAGGGGTTGACGGACACCCAGACACACCCCACCACCAGCATGAGCAAACCCACCACCCCCACAAAAATATACACACGGGCGCGCGCACGCGAGCTGGCGCACACGCACACGGACACGCATGGACACACACACAAAGACAGCTTGAAGGACAGCAAGGGAGAGAGGGATGGAGAGATAGAAACAAAGGGTGAGACAGAGACAGAGATAGAGACAGAGAGGGTGGGGAGAGGAGAGAAGGTGACAGAAGAGCCAGAGGTGGAGGGGGAAGAAGAGAAAGAGAGAGGGTGAGGGAGCTGGAGAGCGAGTGCGATAGAGCCTTGGAGAGGGAGAGTCTGCTCTGGTAGACAGGGCCCCTTTCAGCAGGCCGGGGTGGGGTGGAGGGTGCCTGGGCTGGGCCAGAACAGGGGGGCAGGGCCGTCCAAGCCAGAGGACTAACTGAGCCCTGAGACGTGTTTACTCTTGGATTGATTGGTAACTTTAGGGGTGCGTTTCGTAGGGTCCTTCTTTTGTTTGCTCCTTTCTGTCTTTTTGATGCGGTAGGCTCCGAGATTTGTAGAGTGAGCCTGTCCATCTGGCGGAAGCCATAACGCCGAGCGTGCTCACAGGGCACAAGACCTGGGTCTCTCTCGTGTCCCCGAGACTGGATTTTACAAGAAGTCGGTGGCAATGAAAATCCAAGTGCACAGGGACGGTTTTCCTGGTGGCTGACGAAGGCAATGTCCTTCCCCGGTGGAAAGCAGCCCATGGAAAAGTTGGAGTAGAGTCAGGGGCAGTTGGGAAGCATGGCGACAAATGGGGGAAAGAGGGAGGGAGCGGGGAGCCAAAAGCCTTCAGCACCCAGTATTCCCAGGGGGTCTCGCATCCCAAGTACTAGCAAGGCCCACCTCTGCTTAGCTTCCAAGATCAGTCAAGATCCCATGCGCTCAGGGTGGTGTGGCCATAAAGGCCGGCAGTGGCGCCTGGCTGCCACAAGAGCCTGTCCCAGTCATGCCTGCTCGACTGCAGGAGTCACCGCCACCTCGGGGCCACGGGCCTCAGATCCGGGACCCCAGAGCCGCTCCCCCACGGCCGGGCTGCTCTTCCCAAGGCCCCAGCACCGCCGGCCGCCGCGCTGCGCCTTCCGCCGGCCTCCCAGAGCCACCCCCATCGCCTGTGGCCAGACCACGCGCCGCCCTGCTGCAGCGCGGGAGAGCCACAGGCCTCAGTTCCCTGCCCAAGCTCCAGGCACACCAGGCGGCCTCCCTTTTCGCAGACGCTCCAGGCCTTCCCGGGCTCGGGAGCTCCCAAGCTTCCAACACATAGGGCCCGCTCAGGACGGGGTGTGCTCTGAGGCATCAGGGCCCAGGGCCAGCCGTTCTGGGATCCCCTCTGGTCCTCCGCCTTGCCGCGGAAAAATTGTTTTGGATCCCTCGCCGCCCCTCCTGCAAGGCCCCCTCTTGCCCCACACACCCAGAGCCGTCAGGGCTACCCAGGGGCAAACAGCTGGCCCAGCACCGTGGGCCCTTTTTCTCACAAGGCCCACACCATTGTCGCTTGTCCCAACGAGTACCCGCCCCATTGGCCAAGGCCCTGCTTTGCCCCGCGCTGGCACTAGAGCCCCAGCAGCCTGATCCCGGGAGAGAGGGGCTGATGGGACACCCAGACACACCCCACCACCACCACGAGCAAACCCACCCCAACACACACAGATACACACGGGAGCATGCGCGTGGGCACACACACATGGATACACACGGAGACACACATGGGCACACACACACGGACACACAAAGACACAGACACAGACAAAGATAGCCTGAAGTAAGGGAGGAGACCACCCCTCATATTGTCTTATGCCCAATTTCTGCGTACTGAGACCATCACAGCAACTGTGACACCCATGCGCTGGCAATAGAGTCGGCAGCCTGATCCCAGGACAAAGGTACTGACGGACATCCAGACACACCCCACCACAATCACGAGCAAACCCATTCCCAAACAGACACACATGGGCGCTCCCCTTTTAGTAAAAACTAAAAGGCAGAAATGAAATCCACAGGCAGACAGCCCGGTGCCACACCCTGTGCCTGGTAGTTAAAGATCTACCCCTGACCTAATCGGTTATGTTATCTATAGATTACAGACGTTGTATAGAAAAGCACTGTGAAAATCCCTGTCCTGTTTTGTTCTGATCTAATTACCGCTGCATGCAGCTCCCAGTCAGTACCCTCTGCTTCCTCAATGGATCACGACCCTCTCACGCAGACCCCCTTAGAGTTGTAAGCCCTTAAGAGGGACAGGAATTACTCAGTCGGGGAGCTCGGTTTTTGGAGATGTGAGTCTACCCATGATCCCAGCTGAATAAAGCCCTTCTTACTACAACTCCTTGTCTGAGAGGTTTCGTCTGCGGCTCCTCCTGCTACAGAACGAGAGCAAGGGAGAGAAGAATGGAGAGATAGAACCAGAGGGAGAGAGAGAGACAGACAGTGGGGGATGAGAGAGAGAGAGAGAGAGAAAGAGGGAAAGAGCGCGACAGAAGAGCGCGAGGTGGAGGGGGAAGTAGAGAAAGGGAGAGGGTGAGGGAGTTGTAGAGCGAGAGCGATAGAGCCTTGGAGAGGGAGGCTCTGCTCAGGTAGACAGGGCCCCTTTGAGCAGGCCGGGGTGGGGTGGAGGGTGCTTAGGCCGGGCTAGAACAGGGGGTCAGGGTCCCCCATGCGGGAAAACCAGCAGAGCCCTGAGACGTGTTTTATTTTCTTGGATTGGTTGGTTGCTTTGGGGGTGCATTTCATAAGGTCCTTCCTTTGTTTGCTTCTTTCTGTCTTCTTGTGCGGTGGGCCCCCAGATTTGTAGAGTGCGCCCATCCTCTGGGGAGAGCCGTGGCTCTAAGCCTGTCCATGGAGCCACGCCTGGGTCTCTCTCGTGTCCTCGGGACTGGAGTTTACACGAAGTCGGTGGCAAAGTGCACAGGGACGGATTTCCTCGTGGCTGGCGAAGGCAATGTCCTTCCCCCGGATAAAGCAGCCCACGGGTTCTGGAGCGGAGGTCTTGGCTGGCGTCTGTCGGACCCCCTGCCCCTGGCCGCCCCTTCCCCCGGCTTGGACGGTTGCGGCGGCGCTGGATGAATGATTGAATTGCCTGGGCGTCCCGGGAGCATGAAAGACACCCGGGACCTCAGGGAACTCGCGCCTGCGCCCTCGGGGTTGGTCCCGTCCGCCTGGGTTGAGGCCGGGCTCCTGGTGGGGCTGCGGCGAGTCGGAAGAGGTGGGATGCTGCTGCCTTGTGGTGCTGCAGTGGCGGATCTTCAGGGGGAGGCCCTGGGCTTGGGCTGGAGGGCAGGGGTGGACAAGGTGGATGGAGGCGGGGAGGTTGGGAAGCACGGAGACAAAAGGGGGAAAGCGGGAGGGAGCGGGAAGCCAAAAGCCTATGGTACCCGCTATTCCCAGGCGGAATCCATCCAAGTACTAACCAGGCCCGACCCTGCCTAGCTTCACGAGATCAGAGGAGATGGGACGCGTTCAGGGTGGTGTGGCCTAGCCGCCCACACCTCTGCCTGGCTGCCCCAAGAGCCCGGCCCAGCCACGCCCGCCCGACTCCAGGCGTCACCACCACCCCGGGCAGTGGGGCTCGGATCCGGGACCCCCAGAGCAGCTCGCCCGTGCCCCTGGGCAGCTGTCTCCCTCTACACCCGAGCACTGCCCGCCTCCCAGAGCGTCCCGCCATCCGGCGGCCAGGCCTCGCGCAGGACCAACTTGGCACAGCCCTGCTCTTGCTGGGGGGCGCTGGAGGCCTCAGTCCCCTGCCCAGGCTTCCGGCTCTCGAGGCGGCCTCCCTTCCGCCCAGGCTCCAGGCCTTCCCTGGCTCCAGAGCTCCGAGCTTCCACCACATCGGCCAGCTCAGGACGGGTGTGCTCATCCTTTCACTTTTTAACTTTTTGTTGTTTCTATTATATTTTATTGTGCTATGTCTTGAAATGTTGTAGTTATTACTTTTGATTGGATATTATTTAGTATTCCTACTTTGAATAAGAGTAGTTTGCACACCACACAGCTACAGTGTTATAATATTCTGTTTTGTTTTGTATCCTAGTAGCAGTGAGGGTTTTTTTACCTTCAGGTGATCATTTATTGCTCGTTAATGTCCGTTTCTTCCTGACTGAAGTACTCTCTAGCATTCCTTTAGGATAGACATGGTATTCATAAAATACTTCAGCTTTTGTTTGTCTGAAAAAGTCAGTATTTCTTCTTTTTATTTGAAGAACATTTTCACTGTATATGCTATTCTAAGGTAAAAGTTTTTTTTCCTTTAGTACTTTAAATATTTATTGCTTCTCTCTCCTGGCTGGTAGGGTTTCCACTGTAAAGTCTGCTGCCAGAGGTGTTGGAGCTCTCCGGTATGTTATTTGTTTCTTTTCTCTTTCTTCCTTTAGAACTTTTCTTTATCTTTGACTTTTGGAAGATCTATTGAATGCTTCGAAGTAGTCTTTTTTGGGTTAAGTCTGCTTAATGTCCTATAACATTTTTGTAGTTGGATATGGATATCTTTCTCTAGGTTTGGAAAGTTTTCTGTTATTATCCCTTCGAATAAATTTTTCTACCCCTGCCTCTTTCTCTACATCTTCTTTAAAAATAATAACTCTTAGATCTGTCTTTGTGAGGCTATTTTTCTAGATCCTGTAGGCATTTTTTTAATTATTTTTCTTTTGTCTCTTCTATGTATTTTCAAATAGCCTGTCTTCAAGCTCACTATTTCTTCTGCTTGATCCATTCTGCTATTAAATGGCTCTAATGCATTCTTCAGCATGCCAATTGCATTTTTCAGCTCCAGAATTTCTGCTTAACTTGCTGTAACTATTTCAATCTCTTTGTTGAGTTTAGCTGATAAAATTTGGAATTTCTTTACTTTGTTATCTTAAATTTCTTTCAGTTTTTTTTTTTTCCTAATACAGCTATGTTGAATTTGTGTCTGAAAGGTCACATATCTCTTTTTCTCCAGGATTTGTCCCCAGTGCCTTATTTAGTTCACTTGATGAGGTCATGTTTTCCTGATGGTGTTGATGCTAGTAGATGTTCTTCAGTGTCTGGACATTAAAATCTTGGGCATGCAGCACCATATGAGAGGTTTAAGAAATAAAATTAAAAAGAGAAAAGGTGAATATTTATTGTAGTCTTCACTGTCTGGGCTTATTTGTAGCTATCTTTCTTGGGAAGACTTTTCACATATTTGAAAAGACTTGGGTGTTGTGATCTAAGCCATATCTGCTTTATGGGTACCTTGTACCCAATAATGCTGTAATTCTTCTAGACTCAGAGAAGTCCCACCTTGACAGCCTTCAACAAGATCCAGGAGAATTTTCTGGATTACTAGCCAGAGACTCTTGTTCTCTACCGTTATTTTCTCTCAAAGATACAGAGTCTTTCTCTCTGTTATAAGCCAACTAAAGCTGGGAGACAAAAGACACAAGCACCCTGGCCACCACCGCTATGACTGCCCTGGATCAGACCTGAAGCTAGCACAGCACCGGGTCTTGCTCAAGTCCTGCTACCTGCACTTTCTGACAACTGCCTATTGCCTATGTTCACTCAAGGCCTTTGGTCTCTACAATTAGCAGGTGGCAAAGCCAGCCAGCCCTGTGTTCTTTCCTTTAGGGCAGTGAGTGCCCTCAGCCCCTGGCTGGGTCCAGAAGTGCCATTCAGAAGTCATGGAGTAGAGTAAAAAATTTTAGAAGTCCACTTGACATTCAATTGCATTGCAGCTGATCTGGCACTCAAACCACAAGACATAATCCTTCCTATTCCTACCTTCCTTTCCTAAAGGCAGAGTAGCCACCACCACCTCAGGCCAGAGTGAGTACTGCCAGGCTACCACCAATGTTCCCTTAAGGCCCAAAGCCTCTCGTCAGCTTGCGGTGGATGCTGCCTGGCCTGGAACTTGCCGTTTTCAGGGCAATGGGCGCCCTACTGGCCCAGGGCAGCTTCATAAATGCCAATCAAGAATCAAGTCCTAGAATCAGGGATTCCAAAAGCTCGCTTGGTGCTCTACCCACCTCTGGCCTTGCTGGTACCTAAGGGGCAAGACAAAGTCCCCTTTAATTTTCACTCTACTTTTCCCAAGAAGAAGGAGTTTTGCCTTTTAGCCACCACAGCTGGTAATGTGCTGAGTTCACCTAAATCTAGCAAGTCTATGAGGATCATCCGAGGCCCTTGATGTAGTACTGGTTATGGCTTCTGGTTATTCAGAGCCCAAAGGCTTTCAAGTTTGCAGGCGATAAATCCTGCCAGCACATGGTTCTTTTCTTCAAGGCGGCAGGTTTCCTTCTGGCCCAGGGTGTGTCTAGGAATGTCTAGGAGCCAGAGACTGGAAAGGAGGCCGCAGGATTCTGACCAGTGCACTATCTTGCTGTGGCTGAGCTGGTGTCCAGGATGAAAGACAAAGTACTCCCTATTCTTTTCCCTCCTCTCCTCAAGCAGAAGAATGGGGTCCCTTTTGGAGCCATGAGCTGTGCAGTCTGGTGTTAGGGGAGTGATAATGACAGAACTGCTTTGGCTGCCCCAGCTGGTGTCTCAGTATATTGCATGCCCTCCCCACCCCAGTCCTCTGTCCCTGGGCCCAGTTCAGCCCTAGGCCTCACTTAAGAGTTGCAGTCCTGATGACCTATGCTGCCTTTCAAGTTTTCTTAGACACACAGAGTGCAGGAGCCCTTAGTTGCCAGGTTTCCAAACACTCAAGTTCCAACCACTGGAATCTGATTCTCCTCTGGCTAGGGCTGGTTTAATTGATCCCTCTGTGGATGGGCATTAACTGCATTTGGTCTGGTTTTCCTTTCTGCTCTAACAGGACAGCACTGAGTTCATTGCCTCACAATTGCTGTGTTCTCCGTCCAGCAGAACCCAGAGTTGATCTCTGCACCATGCCATCACTGCTGGGGATGAGGAAACGGTGATTTCAGGACTGTTTTTTCTCCCTCTTCAGTGCCTCTTTCAGTGATATGAGGTTAAAACCAGGTACTCTGAGTACTCACCTGATTTTTGGTTCTTATGAATGTATTTTCCATGTGGATATTAATAGTTGTTCATCTGGTGTCCTTGCAGGAGGGACAATCAGTGGAGCCTTCTTTCTGCCATCTTGCTTTACTCTCACACCCAAGAATCAGAATGCAGAACTTTTAATAAGAAAAGTTTTCAGAACTCAGGAAGGACAAGGAAGACATTCTGGTTCCCCATGCTTAACATTGGACTGTTTCTTCAATTTAGGTGCATAGCACTGACTAATCAGGGATTATCATAGATAATTTGACTTGGACTATGCAGTTCATTCATATTCTTTATCTAGACAATTTAAGTACTGGCTGATTTGGCATGAAAATCTGGCAAAGTATTTTCTTGGTATTCAATTGATTTTTATTCTGCTTGGGTTATCAGTTTTATAAACCAGTCAGTCTCTTCATTAAAGTTCTGGGAATTCTTACCCAGTTCAAATAATAGAATTCTAAAGTTCTCAAAACCCTGTATTCAAGAGTGCTTCTCAGGCCTTCTCCATCCTTTCATGAACCTCCTTAAAGATACAATCTTCCAGGATTCTGCAAGATTGTAAAGTTTCTCAGAAACTGCCTCAGAATTAAGCAATTTACTGTGGAAATGACTTTAAACTATCATAGTCGGACATAATTGGCAAGATGATTTTATTATTTACAGGCGAGAGCCACCACGCCCAGCCTCTAAAGTTAATTTAATAAAACTTTATAAATAAATTTATCAAATGTTGTCATCTGTTAATCCCAGATTTTTGTGAACCTATGCTTTGCATTTTCCCCCAACTTTCTATATTTATCTATTTTTATCTAGTTTTTTTACTTCTTCAATTTGAAATTTTTAAGTAACTTCAATCCAAAAAAAATTAAAACACATTTTTATGTCTTTGTGAGTTTTATCATCAAAAGCATATGTTCACAAGCCTGTAATCCCAGCAGTTTGGGAGGCCGAGGCAGGCGCATCACTTGAGGTCAGGGGTTCGAGATCAGCCTGGCCAACATGGTGAAACTCCGTCTCTACTAAAGATACAAAAATTAGTCGGGTGTGTTTGCGAGCACCTGTAATCCCAGCTACTTGGGAGCTGAGGCAGGTGAATCGCTTGAATCGGGGAGGCAGAGGTTGCAGTGAGCTGAGATCATGCCACTGCATGCCAGCCTGGGCAACAGAACAGGACTCATTCTCAAAAAAGAAAAAAAAAACATATCTTGCTTTTCATACACTCTGTATGCAGAATTGTTTCTCTCATATCTAGTAATTAAGTCTTAGGAGCCCCAATTTACAGTGAAAACCCTAAAAAGTGATTTTCAACTGTCTCGTATCAGTATTTTTAGATAAAAACCATTTTATAACTTTTAAGAAATATCGTTCTTCAAATTACTGTTTATTAACAGAATCAAAGATATTTAGGTTTTCTATACCATATACAAGTAACATGTCATGGTATATACACCTAAACTAATTTTTAATGGTTAATATTTCACTATTTTAGCTTACAAATGACTCAAGATATTTTATGGTTATGTATTACTTAATTTAACGTGGCTTTAAGATTTTAAATTAATGAACAGAATTTTGAAACTATGACACAGGTAGCATCCCTAATGTCTTCCCTCAGTAATTCTAGGTCCCAAGTAGCCACATGGCACTGAGGAAAACTATGAAGATCAAGGCCTTCCTGAATCCATTAGGACTAAAGACAGAGCTGTGAAGGCTGTAACTGGAGGATCCAATCCCGCCTAAAAGAGCCAGGAGGCAAAACAGGAAAAGCACAGAAAGAAGGGGCCGACTGCTTGATTCTGGCTTGTAGCTGCTGGTCTAGGCACTGAGGACGTGTCTCCACACTTCTTCATGTCACCTATCAAGACCCATGAATCTAGAAACTCTCAACAAGAGACATAAGCTCACAGTTAAATCAAGCATCTAATTATTTTTAATGGATAATTGTAAAGCTATTTCTATTTAACTAACGATTTAAGAACGAGCTTTATTTGCAAAATATTATCACATACATGTAACACATATAGACATACAAACACATAGGAGCAGATCTTACAGCTTTCATAAAGGATTTAAAACAAGTTTTATTTTAGGTTCGGGGGTACAGGGGAAGGTTTGTTACATAGATAAACTCATACCACAGGGGCTTGTTATACAGATTATTTCATAACACAAGTATTAAGCCCAGTACCGCATAGTTATCTTTTCTGTTCCTCTCCCTTCTCCCACCTTCCCCACTCAAGTAGACCCCAGTGTCTGTTGTCTGTTGTTTCCTTCTTTGTGTTCATAAGTTCTCATTATTTAGCTCCCACTTACAAGTGAGAACACGTAGCTGCATAGTATTCCGTGGTGCATATGTGTGTTCTGTGTGGGAAACATGTGAGGAAAGAAAAGAAACACACAATACATTTAAAGGTAAACAGACTTTATCCCAAGTATATGGCAATATAGATATAATAAGCAAATGATACAATAAATAAATTTTAATGGGAAGGGGAGAAGGGAAAATGTATATACATACATATATATATATATATATTTACACTCACCAGATTATGGGGGATGCATCACCAGACTGGGAAGCAACAGCCTGGGATTCAGAATTGCCCACTAGTCCGTGCACAAATGAGGAGAGGTCCCATGAAGCTTCGGCACGGTCTGGGAACCAAGCTCTTTTTGTAACAAGTTGTTTGTCATGAGGCCCAGGCATGAGGGCCCTTCACAACTGAGCTCAAGGAACACAAAAAGGTCAACTTGTTTTTGCAATTGCCTGTTGTTTCTCAACAACTGTTTTTCAATAACTGTTGTTTTTCAATAACTGTTTCTCCGAAGCAGCACTGGATGAATGCCTCAAGGGGCTCACACAACTCGTTCCAGGACTTAGTGACCATTGTTTGTGTCTCTGTTCAATTGAGTTCAAATTTAAGATTTAACTTTTCCTCCACAATGTGCCATATTATCTGCATCCAATCTGTCATCGCTGGGCATTTAGGTTGATTCCATGTCTTTACTATTGTGAATAGTGCTGCAATAAACATTTACGTGCTTGTGTCTTTATGACAGAACAACTTATATACCTCTGGGTATACACCCAGTAGTGAGACTGCTGGGTCAAGTGATAGTTCTGCTTTTATCTCTTTCGAGGAAAGCACTGTTGTGCTTTCCACAATGGTGGGGCAAATGTACACTCCCACCAACAGTGTATGTGTTCTCTTTTTCCACAACCTTGCCAGCATCTGCTATTTTTTGACTTTTTCATAATAGCCATTCTGACTGGTGTGAGATGGTGTCTCACTGTGCCTTTGATTTGCATTTCTCTAATGATCAGTGATATTGAGCTTTGTATTCTATGGTCGTTGGTCACATGTATGTATTCTTTTGAAAAGCATTCATGTCCTTTGCCCACTTTTTAAACATTTTTTTATTTCCATAGGTTTTAGGACACCGGGGGCATTTGGTTACATTAGTAAGTTATTTATTGATTTGTAAGATTTTGGTGCATCCGTCACCTCATCTGCATACACTGAACCCAATTTGTAGCCTTTTATGCCTCACCACCTTCTCCCCTTTCTCCCTGAGTCCCCAAAGTCCATTGTGTCATTCTTATGCTTTTGCATCCTTATAGCTTATCTCCAAATTATAATTGAGAATATATGATGTTTGGTTTTCCATTCCTGAGTTACTTCACTTAGAATAATAGTCTTCAATCCCATCCAGGTTGCTGCAACTGCCATTAATTCATTCCTTTTTATGGCTGAGTGGTATTCCATCATACATGTATACCACAGTTTCTTCATCCACTCTTTGATTGATCGGCACTTGGATTGGTTCTACATTTTTGCAATTGCAAATTGTGCTGCTATAAATATGTGTGTGCAAGTATCTTTTTTGTATAATTACTTTTTTCCCTCTGGGTACATAGCCAATAGTGGGATTCGTGGATCAAATGGTACTTCTACTTTTAGTTCTTTAAGGAATCTCCATACTATTGTCCATAGTGATTGTACTAGCTTACATTCCCACCAGCAGTGTAGAAGTGTTCCCTTTTCACCACATTCACACCAACATCTATTTTTTTTTATTATGATCATTATTGTGGGAGTTGGGTGGCATTGCATTGTGGTTGTAATTTGCATTTCCCTGATCATTAGTGATGCTGAGCATTTTTTCATAGTTTGTTGGCCATTTGTATATCTTCTGAGAATTGTCTATGACCATACCACCAAAAGCAATCTACAAATTCAATGCAATTGCCATCAGAATACCGTCATCATTCTTCACAGAACTAGAAAAAACAATCCTAAAATTCATATGGAACCAAAAAGGAGCCCGCATAGCCAAAGCAATATTAAACAAAAAGAACAAATCAGAAGGCATCACATTACCTGATTTCAAACTATATCATAAGACCATAGTCACAAAAACAGCATGGTTCTTGTATAAAAACAGGCACATAGACAAATGGAACATAATGGAGAACCAAGAAATTAACCCAAATATTTACAGCCAACTGATCTTTGACAAAGCAAACAAAAACAAAGTGGGGAAAGAACACCCTACCCAACAAATGGTACTAGGATAATTGGTGAGCCACAAGTAGGAGAATGAAATTGGATCTTTATCTCTCACCTTATACAAAAATCAACTCAAGATGGATCAAGAACTTAAATCTAGGACCTGAAAGTATAAAAATTCTAGATGACGACATCAAAAAAACCCTTCTGGACATTGGCTTAGGCAAAGATTTCATGACCAAGAACCCAACAGCAAATGCAAGAAAAACAAAGATAAACAGGTGGGATTTAATTAAACTAAAGAGTTTTTCTCGTCAAAAGGAACAGTCAGCAGAGTAAACAGACAATCCACAGAATGGGAGAAAATCTTCACAATCTGTATATCTGACAAAGAACTAATATCCAGAATATACAATGAGCTCAAACAAATTAGCAAGAAAAAAACAAACAATCCCATCAAAAAGTAGGCTAAGGACGTGAATAGACAATTCTTTGGCCACTTTTTAATAGGGTTGTTTGTTTTTCTCTTGTAAATTTAAGTTCCTCATATTGAATATTAGATCTTTATCTGAGACATAGTTTGTAAATACTTTTTCTCATTCTATAGGTTGTCTGTTCACTCTATTTTTTTTATTAGTATATATCTTTTTTTTTAAATTATACTTTAGGTTTTAGGGTACATGTGCACAATGTGCAGGTTTGTTACATATGTATCCATGTTCCATGTTGATTTCCTGCACCCATTAACTCGTCATTTAGCATTAGGTGTATCTCCTAATGCTGTCCCTCCCCCCTCCCCCCACCCCACAACAGTCCCCGGAGTGTGATGTTCCCCTTCCTGTGTCCATGAGTTCTCATTGTTCAATTCCCACCTATGAGTGAGAACATGCAGTGTTTGGTTTTTTGTCCTTGCGATAGTTTACTGAGAATGATGTTTTCCAGTTTCATCCATGTCCCTACAAAGGACACGAACTCATCATTTTTTATGGCTGCATAGTATTCCATGGTGTATATGTGCCACATTTTCTTAATCCAGTCTATCATTGTTGGACATTTGGGTTGGTTCCAACTCTTTGCTATTGTGAATAGTGCCGCAACATCACGCTACCTGACTTCAAACTATACTACAAGGCTACAGTAACCAAAACAGCATGGTACTGGTACCACAACAGAGATATAGACCAATGGAACAGAACAGAGCCCTCAGAAATGATGCTGCATAACTACAACTATCTGATCTTTGACAAACCTGACAAAAACAAGAAATGGGGAAATGATTCCCTATTTAATAAATGGTGCTGGGAAAACTGGCTAGCCATATGTAGAAAGCTGAAACTGGATCCCTTCCTTACACGTTATACAAAAATTAATTCAAGATGGATTAAAGACTTAAATGTTAGACCTAAAGCCATTAAAATCCTACAAGAAAACCTAGGCAATACCATTCAGGACATAGGCATGGGCAAGGACTTCATGTCTAAAACACCAAAAGCAATGTTCACTCTATTGATAATTTCTTTTGCTGAGCAGAAGCTTTTAAGTTTAATTAGATCCCACTTGTCAATAGTTGCATTTGCTGTAATTGTTTTTGGTGTCTTTATCATGAAATCTTTGCCTGTCTCTATGTCCAGGATGGTATTGCCTAGGTTGTCTTCCAGGGCTTTTATAGTTTGGGGTTTTACATTTAAGTATTTAATCCATCTTGGGTTGTTTTTTTGTGTGGTATAAGGAAGAAGTCCAACTTCAATCTTCTGCATATGGCTAGCCAGTTATTCCAGCACCATTTATTGAATAGGGAATCTTTTCTCCATTGCTTGTTTTTGCCAGCTTTGTCAAAGGTTAGATAGTTGTAGGTATGTGGTCATATTTCTGGGCTCTCTATTCTGTTCCATTGGTGTATGTGTCTGTTTTTATACCAGTACCATGTTGTTTTGGTTACTGTAGTGCTGTAGTATAGTTTGAAGTAAAGTAATGTGATGCCTCAAGCTTTGTGGATTGCCTTGGCTACTTAGGTTCTTTCTTGGTTCTATACGAATTTTTAAATATCCTTTTCTACTTCTGTGAAGCATGTCATTGGTAGTTTAACATAGCTTTGGGCAGTACAACAATTTAAATGATATTACTTCTTTCTCTCCATTAATATGGAATGATTTTTCATTTGTTTGTGTTTTTTTTGACTTCTTTGAGCAGTGTTTTGTAATTTTCATTATAGATATTTTTCACCACCCTGGTTAGCTGTATTCCTATGTATTTTTTTTCTTTTTGTGGAAATTGTGAATAAAATTGCCTCTCTGATTTGGCTCTTAGTTTGGCTCTTCTTGGTGTATAGGAATGCTAGGAAATTTTGTACATTGACTTTGTATCCTGAAACTGTGTGGAAGTTGTTTATCAGCTTAAGGAGCTTTTGGGTCACAACTATAGGGTTTAGATAGAGAATTATGTTGTCTGCAAACAGAGGTAGTTGGACTTCTCTTTCTATTTAAATACATTTTATTTCTTTCTCTTGTCTGATTGCTCTAGCAAGGACTTCTAATACTGTGCTGAATAGGAGTGGTGAGAGAGGGCATCTTTGTCTTGTGCCGGTTTTCAAGGAGAATGCTTCCAGACTTTGCCCATTTAGTATAATGTTGGCTGTGAGTTTGTCATGGGTGGCCTTTATTATTTTGATGTATGTTCCTTCAATACCTCATTTATTGAGACTTTTTAACATGAAGCATTGCTGAATTTTACTGAAGGCTTTTCTGCATCTATTGAGACAATCACATGGCTCTTGTCCTTAGTTTTGTCTATGTTATGAATCACATTTTGTTGATTTGCCCATGATGGACCAACCTTCCATTCCAGGGAAGAAGCCTACTTCACTGTGTTGAATTAGCCTTTTGATGTGTTGCTGGATTAGGTTTGCAAGGATGTTGTTGTAGATTATTGAAAGGATGTTCATCAAGGATACTGGCCTGAAGCTTTCTTTTTTTGTGTGTCACTGCCAGGCTTTGGTATCAGGTGATGCTGGCCTCGTAGAACAAGTTGGGGAGGAGTCCCTCCTCCTCTATTTCTTGAAATAGTTTTAGTAGGAAGGGTACTCGCTCTTCTTCGTATATCTGTTAAAATTTGACTATTAATCTATCAGGTACTGGGCTTTTTTTTGTTGTTGTTGTTGGTAGGCTATTTACTACTGATTCAATTTTTTGGAGCTCATTATTGGTCTGTTTAGGGACTCAGTTTCTTCTTGGTTCAGTCTTGAGATGGTGTATGTGGCCAGGAATTTATCCATCTCTTCTAGGGTTTCTAGTTTGTGTGTGTAGATGTGTTCATAGTAGTTGCTGGTTGTTATTTTTATTTCTCTGTGGTCAGTGGTAACATTCCCTTCATCATTTCTAATTTTGTTTATTTGAATCTTCTCTCTTTTCTTCTTTATTCATCTAGCTAGTGCGCTATCTATCTTATTCACTTTTTCAAAAAACTTTAAGTGATTTTTTGAACAGATTTTCATGTCTCTATTTCTTTCAATTCTGCTCTAATTTTAGTTATTTCTTGTCTTCTATAAGCTTTGTGGTTGAATTCTTCTTGCTTCTCTAATTCTTTCAGTTGTGATGTTAGATTGTTAATTTGAGATCTTTCTAACTTTTTGATGTGGGCATTATTTCTTATGCCCTACCCTAACTTTTCTTCTTCTAGAAAACTCAGAACTATGCTTTCTAAACCAATTCAAACTTTCTCAGTGAATCAACCTGGTCTCTCTGAGGGAAAGTTAGCAACTTTCCATTACACATGGTCCTCTTTCTCTCTAAGAATATCTAATGTAAAAATGCAAGTGTTTCACATCCCTCCTGAGTATGCAAGGAATTCCTTTTGGCTGAGACCAAGACTTAAAACCTCGTTCTTTCAACATTAATGAAGATCTATTTAGAAAGCCTCCATTTTTTCATAGCAGCATGATTTACAATCCTTTGGGTATACACCCAGTAATGGGATGGCTGGGTCAAATGGTATTTCTAGTTCTAGATCCTCTAGGAATCACCACACTGTCTTCCACAATGGTTGAACTAGTTTACAGTCCCACCAACAATGTAAAACTGTTCCTATTTCTCCACATCCTCTCCTGCACCTGTTTTTTCCTGAGTTTTTAATGATTGCTGTTCTAACTTGTGTGAGATGGTATCTCATTGTGGTTTTGATATGCATTTCTTTGATGGCCATTGATGATGAGCAGTTTTTCATGTGTCTGTTGGCTGCATAAATGTTTTCTTTTGAGAACTGTCTGTTCATATCCTTCACCCACTGGGTTTGTTTGTTTTGTTCTTGTAAATTTGCTTGAGTTCTTTGCAGAAATAGCTGTACTTATACCAGACAAAAATAGATTTCAACAAAAAACTATAGAAAGAGATTAAAAAGGTCATTACATAATAATAAAGAGATCAATTCATCAAGAGGATATAATAATTGAAAATATATATGCACCCAACAATAAAGCACCTAGATAAATGAAGCAAATATTATAAGAGCTAAAGAAAGAGACCTCAATACAATAATGGCTGGACACTTCAACACCCCACTTTAGTCACTGGATAGACCTTCCAGACAGAAAATCAACAAAGAAACATCAGACAATCTGCACTATAGAACAAATGAACCTAATAGATATTTACAGAAAATTTCATGCAACAGCTGCAGAATAAACATTCTTCTCCTCAGCACATGGGTTATTCTCAAGGATAGACCATATGTTAAGTAACAAGTCTAAAAACATTCCAAAAAATTAAAGTAGCATCAAGCATTTTCTCTGACTACAGGAAATAAAACTAGAAATCAATTAAAAAAGGAATTTCAGAAACTATACAAACACATGGACATTAAACAATATGCTCCTGAATGATTAGTAAGTTGATAAAAAAAATTAAGAAAACGGAAAAATTTCTTGAAACAAATGAAAATGGAAACATAGCATAGCAAAACCTATGGAATATGGTAAAAGAGGTACTATTATAAAAGGAAAATTTATAACTGTAAGTGCCTACATAAAAAACAGAAAAGCTTCAAATAAATAACCTAACAATACATCTTAATTAACTAGAATAAAAAGGCCAAACCAAACCCAAAATTAGAAGAAAAGAAATAATAAAGATTACAGTGGAAGTAAATAAAGTTAAAATGAAGAAAACAATGCAAAAGATTAATGAAACAAAAAGTTGATTTTTTGAAAAGTAAAACAACTGACAAATATTTAGACAGGCTAACTAAAAAACAGAGAAGATACAAGTTAGTAAAATCAGAGGTGTAAAAGGAGACATTATAAGTAACGCTTCAGAAAATCAAAAGATCATTAGTGGCTACTATCAGCAATTGTATGCCAACAAATTAGAAAACCTAGAGGAAATTAATTCTTAGACACACACAGCTTGCCAAGATGGAACTAGGAAAAAATCTAAAACCCAAACAGACCAATAACAATTAACAAAGTTAAAGCCTTAATAAAAATGTCAGTAAGACCAGATTGAAAAATAGAGAAGGAAAGGACATTTTCAAACTCATTCTTTGAGGCTAGTATTACCCTGATATCAAAACCAGACAAAGGCACATTAAAAAAGCAAACTACAGGCCCATATCTGAGAATACTGGGGCAAAAATTTGAAAAACACCTAGCAAACTCAATTAAACAATATATAAATGGGTAATTCATAATGACCAAGTGGGATTTATCCCCAGGGATGCAAGGATGGTTCAACATTCAAATCAATCAATGTGATACATCACATAAACAGAATGAAGGGGTCGAGCACAGTGGCCCACACCTGTAATCCCAGCACTTTGGGAAGCCGAGTGGACAGATCACCTGAGTTCAGGTGTTTGAAACCAGTCTGGCCAACATGGCAAAATCCCTTCTCTACTAAAAATACAAAAATTAACCAGGCAGGGTGGTGGGCACCTGTAATCCCAGCTACTCGGGAGGCTGAAGCAGGAGAATCACTTGAACTCAGGAGGCAGAGGTTGCAGTGAGCTGAGATCACACCATTGCACTCTAGCCTGGGTGACAGAGGGAGAATTCATCTCAAAAAAAAAAAGACAAAATCCATATAATCATTTCAATTATGCTAAAAAATTATTTAATAAAATTTAATATTCTTTAATTACAAAAAGTCTTTGAAAACTGGGTATGGAATGAACATGCCTCAACATAATAAAAGTCATATATGACAGACCCACAGCTAGTATCATACTAAGTGGGGAAAATCTAAAAGCCTTTCCTCTAAAATCTGGAAGATGACAAGAATGTCCACTTTTACCACTGTTATTCAACATAATTCTGAAAGTCCTATCTGGAACAATCAGACAAGAGAAAGCAATAAAATGCATACCCATTGGAAAAAAAGTCAAATTATCTTTTTTGGCCAATGATATAATCTTATATTTGAAAAAACATAAAGACTTCTCTGATAGGGTTTGAATGTGTGTCCCCTCCCAAATCTCATATTTAAATGTAATTCTCAATGTTGGAGATGGGCCTGGTGAAAAGTGATTTAACCGTCGGGGTGGATTACTCAAAAATGCTTAGCACCATCCCATTTGGTACTATCCTCTTAATAGTGAGTGAGTTCCTATAAGATCTGGTTATTTAAAAGTGTGTACCAACTCGCCCCTCTGTTTTTTGCTCCAGCTTTTTGCCGTTTGATGTGTAAGATTCTGCTTCAACTTCTGCCATGACTGTAAACTTCCAGAGGCCTCCCCAGAAGCATATGCCAGTGCTATGTCTTCTCTGCAGCCTGTAGAACCATGAGCTGAGCCACTTAAACCTCCTTTTTTAAAAATAAATTATCCAGTCCCACTCTTACAGTGATGCAAAAATAGCTTAATACAGAAAATTGGCACCAAGGAGTGAAAAATTGTTATAAGAATACTTGAAAATGTGAAATCAGCTTTGTAATTGGGTAAACAGGCAGAGGTTGGAAGAGTTTGTAGGATTCAGAGGAAGACAGAAAAATGAGAGAAAGTTGAGATTTTCTTAAGAGCCTGGTTGAATGGCTGTGACCAAAATGCTGATAGTGATCCGGACAGTGAAGGCCAGGCTGAGGAGGTCTCAGATAAAATTAGAAACTTATTAGGACCAAAACAAAGGTCATGCGTGTTGTCTTAGCAAAGTGGTTGGCTGAATTTCTGTCATGCCCTAGGGATATATAAAACTTTGATTTTGGAATTGATGATTTAGGGTTTCTGTTGGAAAAATGTCTAAGCAGCAAAGCATTTGAGATGTTGTCTGGCTGCTTCTAACAACTTATGCTCACATGATCCAGCAAAAAAAAAAAATATAAGTTGTAACTTATACTTACAAGGGAAGCATAGTGTAAAAGCTTGAAAACTTTGCAGCCTAGTCATGTGGCTAAAAAATAAAAAGATTTTATGAGAGAGGAACTCAAGCAGGCTATGGAGCAACGACTTGTTAGAGATATTTGTATGACCTAAAAAAAAGCAAGTGTTGATAGCCAAGACAATGGGAAAGAGGAATTGAAGGCATTTTAGAAATCTGAAAGGCAGCCCCCCATCACAGGCCCTGAGGCTTAAAAGAAGAGAATAGTTTCTGGGATCAGGCCCAGGACCTGCTGCCTTGGGTAACTTTGGAACATGGCTCCCTGCATCCTGACCACTTCTTCAGCTCCAGGTGTAGGTCAAATTGACACAGTTACAAGTCCAGTCACTGCTTCAGAGGGTGCAAGCCATAAGCCTTGGTAGCTTCCATGTGGTGTTAGGCCCATGGGTGCACAAAATGCAAGAGTTTAGACTTGGGAGCCTCCACCTTTGTTTCAAAGGATGTGTGAGCAAGCCAGGGTGTGCAGGCAGAAGCATGCTGCAGGGGTGGAGCCCTCATGGAGAACCTCTACTAAAACAATGGAGAAAAGAAATGTGGGGTGACAGTCCCCATGCAGGCTCCCCACTGGGGCATGGCCTAGTAGATCTGTGAGGAGAGGGTCACTGTCATCCAGACCCCAGAATGGTAGATCTAGCTACAGCTTGCACCTTGCACCTGGAAAAGCCAGAGACACACAATACCAGCCAGAGGCACACAATGCCAGCCCATGAGAGCAGCTATGGGGTTTGAACCATGCAAAGTCACAAGGTTGAACCTTCCCAAGGCATTAGTGTGCCCTGGAAATGGGACACAGGGTCAAAAATAATTATTTTGGAGCCTTACAATTCAATAACTGCCCTTCTGGGTTTCAGACTTTCGTGGGTCCTGTGGCCCCTTTCTTTTGGTTGATTTCTTCCTTTTAGAATAGGAGTATTTACCCAATGCCTCTGCCCCACTTGTATCTTGGAAGTACCTAACTTGTTTTTTTTTTTATTTTACAGGCTTATAGGAGGAATAAACTAGCTTTGTCTTAGATGAGACTTTTGACTTTTGAGTTAAGGTTGAAATGAGTCAAGACTTTGGGAATTATTGGGAAGTCATGATTTTATTTTGAAATATGAGAAGGATATGAGATTTCGAATGGCCAGAGGCAAAATGATATAGTTTGGGTGTGTGTTCCCACCAGAATCTTATATTGAAATGTAACCCTCAATGTTGGAAGTGGGCCTAGTGGGGAGGTGATTGAATCATAAGGGCAGGATTTCCATGAAGAGTTTAGAACATTTCCTTTGGTGCCATTCCCACAATAGTAAGTTTTCATGAGAGCTGGCTATCTATAAGTGTGTAGCACTTACCCTCTGCCCTCGCACTTACCATGTGATATGCAAGCACTGGATTCATTTTTCACCTTGTCAGTTGTCAGAGGCTTCCCTAGAAGCAGAAGCCAGTGTTATGCTTTCTGTACAGCCTGTAGAACCATGAACCAATTAAATCTATTTTCTTTATAAATTAACCAGTCACTGATTATCTTTTATAGCAATGTGAGAGTGGCCTAATACATCCACCAAAAAACTATTAGAAGTAATAATTTGAGTGAATTTGCAGAAAACAAAATCAACATATACAAATCAGTAGGATTTCTATATGCCAACAGTCAACAAACTGAAAAAGAATTCAAAAATGTAAAACTATTTGCAATAAACACAAATAAAACAGAATGTGTGGGAACTTACCAAAGAAATAAAAGTTCTCAACAGTTAAAACTGTAAAACACTGATAAAAGAAATGAAAGAGGACCCAAAAATTGGAAAGATATTTTTATGTTCACAGATTGGAAGAATCAGTATTTTTCTAAAATCCATACAATCCAAAGAAATATATACGTTTCATGCCATCTCTATCAAAGTAACAGGTGAGGGGCAGTGGCTCATGCCTGTAATCCCAGCACTTTGGGAGGCCGAGGTGGGTGGATCATGAGGTCAGGAGTTCAAGACAAGCCTGGCCAAATTGGTGAAACCCCATCTCTACTAAAAATACAAAAAATTAGCCAGGCGTGGTGGTGGGTGCCTTCCCAGCTACTCAGGAGGCTGAGGCAGATAACTTCTTGAACCCAGGAGGCAGAGGTGGCAGTGAGCCGAGATCACATCACTGCACTCCAGTCTAGGTGACAGAGCGAGACACCATCAAAAAAAAAAAAAAAAGACATTCCTCACAGAAATAGAAAAAAAAATTCTGAAATTTATATGGAATGGTCACAAAACACCATAATAGTCAAAGCTATGCTGACTATATAAAACAAAACTGGAGGAATTCCATTACCTGGTTTTAAATTATACTACTAATTTATAGTAATTAAAACAGCATGACACTAGCATAAAAACAGACATAAAGACAAATGAAACGAAATAAAGACCTTAGAAACCAACTCATACAGCTAAACTAAACTTATTTTCAACAAAAGTGCCAAGAACATACAATAAAAAATTAGACAGTTTTTGTAATAAATAGGGCTGGGAAAACTGGCAAGCCATAGGCAGAAGAAT
Source organism: Nomascus leucogenys (assembly GCF_006542625.1). Lineage (NCBI taxonomy): Eukaryota > Metazoa > Chordata > Mammalia > Primates > Hylobatidae > Nomascus > Nomascus leucogenys. The sequence goes on from NW_022096843.1 coordinate 57,244, forward strand.
AAAACTAGAACCCTATTTCTTGCCACATAAAAAATCAAATTAAAATGAATTAAAGACTTAAACCTAACATCTCAAACTATCACACTTTTACAATAAAACATTGGGGAAACTCTTTAGGGCATTGGTTTGGGCAAAAATTTCTTAAATAATGTCCTATAAGCACAGACAACCAAAACAAACATGGGCAAATGGGATTACAGCAAGTCAGAAAGCCTTTTTAAAGTGAAGGAAACAATAAACAAAGTGAAGAGAAAATCCACAGAATGGGAGAAAATATTTGTAAATTATCCATCTGAAAAGCAATTAATAGCTACATGATATGATTAGGCTTTGTGTCCCCACCCAAATCTCATACTGAATTGTAATCCCCAGGTTTTGAGGGAGAGACCTGGTAGAAGGTGACTGGATCATGGGGGTGGTTTCCCCCATGCTGTTCTTCTGATAATGCGTGAGTTCTCATGAGATCTGATGGTTTTATAAGTGACTCTTCACCCTTTGCTTCACATACATGCTGTCTCACCTGCTGTCACGTAAGAGGTGCCTGCTTCCCCATCTGCCATGATTGTAAGTTTTCTGAGGCCTGCCAAGCCATGTGGAACTGTGAGTCAATTAAACCCATTTCCTTTATAAATTACCCAGTCTTGCCAGGTGCGGTGGTTCATGCCTGTAATCTCAGCATTTTGGGAGGCTGAAGCGGGTGGATCACGAGGTCAGGAGTTCCTGACAGGCCTGGCCAAGATGGTGAAACCCCGTCTCTACTAAAAATACAAAAATTAGCCAGGCATGGTGGCAGGTGCCTGTAATCCCAGCTACTCAGGAGGCTGAGGCAGGGAATTGCTTGAACCAGGAGGCAGAGGTTGCAGTGAGCCAAGATTGCACCACTGTACTTCAGCCTGGGCAACAGATCAAGACTTCATCTCATTAAATAAATAGATAACCCAGTCTTGAGTATTTTTTATAGCAGTGCTGAAACAGACTAATACACTACAGTATATTGAGTTGAAAAATTCTATAAAAAATATAATAATCCAATTAAAGGGTGGACAAAATATTTAAATAGACATTTATGAAAAGAAGACATGCAATGTCAAACAGGCAAATGAAAAGGTGCTCCACATTACTGATCATCATAGAAATGCAAATCAAACCCAAAATGAGATATTTCACCCCAGTTAAGGTGGCTTTTATCCAGAAGTCAGTCAAAAACCAATGCTGGTGAGTATGTGGGGTGAAGGGAACTCTTGTACACTGTTGTTGGGAGCACAGTTAAGGACAGTTTGGATGTTCCTGATATAACTAAAAATAGAGCTACTATATGGTCCAGCAATCCCACTGCTCAGTATATGCCTACAAGAAATAAAATTGGTAAATCAAAGACATATTGGCACTCTCATATTTGCTACAGCAGGGTTTATAATAGCCAAGATTTAGAAGGAACTTAAATGTCCCTCGACAGCTGACTGGATAGAGAAAATGTGGTACATATACACAATGGAGTACTATTCAGCTCTAAGAAAGAATGAGAGCCTGCCATTTGCAATAACATAAATGGAACTGAAAGTCTTTATATTAAGTGACATAAGTCAGGCACAGAAAGACAAATGTCACATGTTCTCACTTATTTGTGGGTGCTAAAATTCAAAACAATTGGTGTCATAGAGATAGAGTATATGGATGGTTACCAGAGGTTGGGAAGAGCAGGGAGGGAACAGGGGGATAGTGGGGATGCTGAATGGGTAAAAAAATGTTAGAAAGAATGAATAAGACAGTATTTGATAGCACAACAGGGTGATTATAGTAAAAAATAATTTAATTACACATTTTAAAATACTGAAAGAGTATAATTGGATTGTTTATAACACACGCTGTAAATGCTTGAGGGGATGGATACCCAGTTTTTTATTATGTATTACTCATTGCATGCCTGTATCAAAGTATGTCACGTACCCCCATAAATATATACACCATGTACCCACAAAAATAAATTTAAAATGGAAATTGAAATTAAAATTAAAACCAAAGGGAGGAGAGTATAATGAGGCATGTGTGACCCATGGCTTGAACTAGATTTTCAGGTTAACTTTGGAATGTCCTTATCCAAGAAGAGAGGTCCATTTAGTCAATAGGGGTTTAGAAATTTATTTTTAGTTGATAAGTGGAAAAAAGAAGGATTTTTAATCCTGAGCCATAGCTCTCAGTCAATCAATCCCTGCAGGGAACCCTGTTATTTACTCTGGAGATAAACACCAGTTTTCTTTTCCACTGAATAACACCACATTTCAAATGAGGGGAAACATCTTGAAACTAAAAGGTACAGCCTTATTAAATTTGATTTGGTTTCCATTATAATTAATTTAATCACACGTGTTCTAGAGTTTGTCCTCAGTCTTCTCCTAGTTTAGGCCCATGAGCTGTTGAAATTGCTCAGCTCCCTGCTCAACAGTAGGAAATCAGAATTATTTAAAAACCTCATTGTGGCCAGGAGTGGTGGCTCATGCCTGTAATCACAGCAATTTGGGAGGCCAAGGTGGGCAGATCACTTGTTGTCAGGGGTTTCAGACCAGCCTGGCCAACAGAGTGAAACCCCATTTCTACTAAAGATACAAATATTAGCTGGGTGTGGTGATTCATGCCTGTAATCCCAGCTACTTGGGAGGCTGAGGCAGGAGAATTGCTTGAACCCGGGAGATGCAGGTTTCAGTGAGCCAAGACGGTGCACTGCACTCCAGCCTGGGCAACAGAGACTCTGTCTCAAAATAATAATAATAATAATAATAATAAATAAATAAAAAATAAAAGTCTCACTGTGTTTCAAACAAAATTTCTTTTGAATATCAACTGTATCAACTTGCATATTAACTATAATCATTTTGTTTACTTTATATCCAATCTTGAGAAATCTTTGAGGACTAATTTCACTCTTTTCTGCCATTTTGATAAACATACCAAATGCCATCAAACAAAATGCACAAAATTCCTGAGAAATACATTTTCTCCTCGAGGAGTAGGCTTGCTGTGTTAGAGGAACTCATGGTTACCAAGCTTCTGGTTTAATAAATATGACTAGAAAATTCTATCTTAATATAAGTAGCTTGGTACTCCCAAGTCATCTAGAAAGTTAATGCTCATGGTCTGAAAATAGCCACAATTTTTAGCTGGCCACACATTACAATTGCAGAATATTTGTGGTCACAAGACACCTTCCACCAAGCCTGAAAAATGTATAAGTGTCCTAGGAGTGCAGCATTTTTTTGTAAGGATAATATTAATGAGCTAGCTTAGGTCAATGGGTTAATGGTCATTGTTAAAATCAATAGCCCTGACTTTAGTGAGTACATCTGTACCTTCCAAGTTTAATTATAACTCTTTCTCTTTATAGTTACTTATAAGTAGAGGCACTAACAAAAGACAATGCATTCCTGCTCTTGTTTTCTGAGGATGTCCAACTCTGTAATGGAGTCATTTCTAATAAACTTGCTTCTTTCACTGTGCTCCCTGACTCACCTCAAATTTTTTCCTGCACAAGACCTAAGAACCCTATATTGTGGTCTGTATCAGACCCTCTTTTCCAGCAACATCTTTCAGCAACAACATAAGCAGACACCAAAACAAGACCCCCGCTCAAGGAAAACAATCCACACAGAATCAATCAGCTGACACCCGGCAAGTGGGCTGTCTTTTAGAGTCGTGAGGCCATTCTGGTGGGCAAGAATGATTATCCACTATTACTTAAGTGAGAGGCCCCAGGGCGTAATGTTAGGGTGAGAGACTCAGCCCCAAAAGTTAGAGGCCCAGAGGCATCATACTCAGATTAGAGGCCAAGCCCACTGGGTTAGAGGCCCTGGGGAATATTGAGAGGAATGGATTTGGCTAAGCCAGGTGTTTGCCACTTTCTCTTTTTGGACTCTCCACCTTGTGCTCTCTGTCCCTCACCTGAGTGCTCTACATCTTGTCACCTTTCTGCTCACCAGCCTCTATTTTGTAGTAGCCTGGAGGCTGCCCCAGGAAAAAGGCTCCAAACAGTTTAGCTTTTACTTTCCTCAGCGATCCTCTGACTTTTAGCTGATTGCTTGTTTAATTTGCCACTGGTCCAAGTGACACTGAAAAAAAGAATTGTCTTGGAACCCAGTATTTTTGTACCTTAATTATCAGAAACGATCAGCAGCAACCTCACCATCATTATGACTAGAAGTTGAAATGTGGTATTTAAGAGCTCTACATGATAAGATCAGATATGCCTGTTTAGTGACAGCCTCTTTTATGACAACCCTCTGCAAACAATTAGCCCCAAGATGGATAAACTGAGACTTTTTCTTAACAGTTTTCTCTCATTTCTTAACCATAAGGTCATCTTTGATGAGCTGGTATAGGGCAGCTCGACCCTACTTTCTAAACCCAGCATGTCACTTTTTTCCTGAGAGGCTTTTGTCAGTTTTCTCACAGCAATATGAAAACGGACTAATACGTTACAATATACAAGTCACAGCCTTCCCATTTCCCTTGTTTGATCTGACTCCTATTTTGCAACTTAATTTGTTTTACAGAAGAGAAACTAAGTGGGAGGAAATACATTATATACAGGCTTTTTTGATGCTTGGTCAGGATAAAAAATTAAAATGGGCTTCTTTATGTTTGATGGAGGAAAAGACAAAATAGGGATGGCACATAATTGATTACCCTTTTAATGCAAGTGCCTTTTAATATTAGGCTTTTCTTAGCTGGGTCTGAACTCCCCCTGCCAGGCCAAGCACCCCATAAGAACAGAGTCAGAATCCTTCCAGTTCTGGTGAGGTGTGCAACATGTTATTAACTTCTTCTAGTTTTCCAGGGTTATCTAGTGTCTCGTCGTCATCTTATCCCTGCCCTTTGAGCCCTGTCTTACATACATACCCCACTCTCGAAATACCCGAGCTTCACCAGAACAACATGCAGTGGGGCCTCTTATCAGCTGGCAAAGTTGAATGTTTGCCCTATCTGGGAAATGACAGATGATAATAGGGACACTATATTGAAGGGTGGCCTACCTTTCCACACCTGTGGGCGTTTCTCATCAGGTGGAACGAGAGACTTGTGAAAAGAGACACAGAGACAAAGTATAGAGAAAAAGTGGGCCCAGGGGACTGGCACTCAGCATATGGAGGACCCGCGCCGGCACCAGTCTCTGAGTTTCCTTAGTATTTATTGATCATTATCGGGCGTTTCTCGGAGAGGAGGATGCGGCAGGACAATAGGGTAATAGTGGAGAGAGGGTCAGCAGGAAAACATGTGAACAAATGTCTCTGCATCATAAACAAGGTAAAGAAAAAAAGTGCTGCGCTTTTGATGAGCAGATACAGAAACATCTCAGTGCCTTAAAGAGCAGTACTGCCTCGGGCATGTCTCACCTCCAGCCCTAAGGCAGTTTTCTCCTATCTCAGTAGATGGAATATACAATAGGGTTTTACACTGAGACATTCCATTGCCCAGGGATGAGCAGGAGACAGATGGTTTCATCTTATCTCAACTGCAAAGAGGCCTTCCTCTTTTACTAATCCTCCTCAGCACAGACCGTTTATGGGTGTCAGGCTGGGGACGGTCAGGTCTTTCCCTTCCCATGAGGCCGTATCTCAGACTATCACATGGGGAGAAACCTTGGACAATACCTGGCTTTCCTTGGCAGAGGTCACTGTGGCCTTCCGCAGTGTTTTGTGTCCCTGGATACTTGAGAGTAGGGAGTGGTGATGACTTTTAACAAACATGCTGCCTTCAAGCATTTGTTTAACGAAGCACATCCTGCATATCCCTAAATCCATTAAACCTCGAATTGACACAGCACATGTTTCTGTGAGCACAGGGTTGGGGCTAGGGTTGCAGATTAACAGCATCTCAAGGCAGAAGAAATTTTCTTAGTACAGAAAAAAAATGGAGTGTCTTATGTCTACTTCTTTCTATATAGACACTAACAGTCTGGTCTCTTTCTTTTCCTCACACTATATAGGTATATGTACCCTTTTCTATGCCTGAATTAGCCATATGCAAGGAAAAACTAAAACAGTTTTCAGTGGTTCCAGGAAAATTCATAGACAAATTTCAGAGGCTAACCTTGATGTATGATCTGACCAGGCAGGATTTGCATATATTTATGTTTACCTGCTGCATGGTAGAAAAGCAGCACATTATGGGAGTAGCTAGAGCACATGCTAATAGGATGGCAGCCTGCAACCAGGGGCATGACACCTATCAAGTAGGAGGCACAGCAGTGCCTGACTAGGACGCAAAGAACTAGAATCTAGAAAAGACAAATGAATTAAGAAGAAAGTGGGATATAGAGAGAAAAAATTATGATCATTTGACTCCTTGAAGGAATAAAAAAAAGTGTGATGAGGCTTTTTAATTTTTATAAAGTCTGGAAAATTACTCAGGGAAAAGATGAAAACCTGGCCTTATTACAAGGGTGGATAATTTAGACCTTGAGGAAATACACTAACACTGACCCTGACTCCAAGAAGGGACAGGCATTTCTAAGGGTATATTTTATAGCCCGGTCTGCTTCTGATATCCATAGGAAGCTGCCAAAAGCAGACTTAGGATTCCGGACTCCCATGGATCAGATTTTAGACTTGGATTTTGCAGTTTTCCATCACAGGAATAGGGCAGAGAAAACATAAAATAAAACAAATCTTCCAAGAGGCCCAGCTTCTAGATGCAGCCTTGTGCTCTCCACCACTTCAGAGGCAGCCCCTTAGCCCCTGGCCCTCACAGAGGAAGTGAGAAGGTGAAAATCCCAGTCTGTGCCTCTGGGCCACTGTGCCTTGGATATAAATCAATGTGCCTTCTGTAAGAAGGTCGGCCACTGCCGAAGGAAATGCACTGTGCTTCCAAGTGAGCCATCATCAGAGCCCAGCAGACTCAAAAGTGGGAGAGCCTGATACTTCCTGCCTCAGGTTCCATTGGACTATTAGCTATCGAGAGATGGAGGAGGCTCAGGTGACTCTTGAAGTAGCAGGTAGGACTATTAACTTCGTATTAGGCATGGGAGCAGATTACTCTGTCCTGATTCAGTACAATGGGCTCCTGTCTTCTCATGATGGCCAAGCCCGAAAACCCTCCTTTTCATATCTTCTAAGTTGTCCTCCAGGGCCTCTAGGTTTCTCGTCTGCCTTTTTAGTACCGTCTGGCTGCCTGACCTCTTACTGGGGAGAGGTTTATTGACTCAGGAGACAAAGTCATGGTCACCTTCACAGATCATAAAGCATACAAAGTGTTACTTTTGTTCCTGAACCCTCGGGGTAAAAAAGAAGTTAAGAATGAGCTGTCACATTTACCCCCTGAGGTGTTGTCTCAAGTAAATCTTGAGGTTTGAGCCACACAGGCTCTGGGAAATGCACTAAACACCTCCCCCATTCAAATCCAACTTCAGGCTAGTGCTCCTCTGCCTCAGAAGAGGCAATACATTTTAAGGCAAGAAGCATCAGGGGAAATTCAACTCCTTATTGCCAAATTCTTGCCGTATGAGTTATGAAGGCCATGAGAGTCTCCTTACAATACTCGCATGTTACCAGATAAAAAGCCTAATGGCAAGTAGAGATTTGCCAGAACCCTTAGAGCATTAAGAAATGCAGTTGTCTCCATACACCTCATTTTCCCCAATACTTATCAAGTCCCAGGGGATGCAAGCTGGTTTACATTCTTAAATCCAAAAGATGCACTTTTCTGGATCTCAATGCATCCAGATTCATAATATGTTTGCCTTTGAATGGCCTGATCCGGATATGCATTCACCCTCAAAACTAACCTGGACAGTCATCTCTGAAGGGTCCTGCGATAGCCCCCACTTATTTGAAAATGCCCTAGCTAAGGACTTAAGAAATCTACAATTGGAAAGGGACACAATTATTCATTATGTAGGTGACTTGCTCATTGCTAGCCCAACTAAAGAAGATTCATAATAATGCTGTTAAGTTAGTAAATTTCCTGGGAACTTGCAGATATAGGGCATCACCACAGGGCTCAGATTTTAACTGAAAGACTTAAATATTTGGAATCTATCTTAACCTCTGGAAGTGATCAACATCCCTAGAACATAAAAAAGTTATTTTAGTCATCCAGGGGTCCCAGTCCAACAAATGACTGTGAGTTTTTTAGGAGATGGCTGGTACTGCTGCTTATGGGTGCCCAGATTTGGGCATGTATGGAAGCCTTTATATGATACGCTAAAGGGAAATATTTAGAGCTCCTAGAATGTAATCAGAACTGCAAGCAAACCTTCAATACTCTCAAGGAGAAATTGGGCTCTGCTGCAGCCATGGGAGTCCCCAAGTTGGATGAACCAGTTTTTCTTTATGTGGCCAAAAAGCAAGGCAAAGGCCTTGGGTAACCTTGTTCCAAAACTGGGGGACATTCCAAGGCCAGTAGCCTAATTTTCTAAGCAGATAGACCAGGTGGCCTCAGGGTGGCCTTGATGTCTTAGAGCTATTGCCGCTACCACTTTTCTAGTGGGCAAAGCTGATAAACTAACTTTAGAACAGCACCTACAGGTTTTTGACCCCACACCAAGGGAAGGTGATTCTAGAAGCTAAAGGGCAGCAGTGAATAATAGGATAACATTTATGAAAGTATCAAACCTTATTGCTAGACACTCCAGACATAACCCTCAAAGACTGCCAAACCATAAACCCAGCTACTTATCTGCCAGAGTCCACAGGTGCTTCTAGCCTTTCTGGCATACAGGTTGTATTAGTCTGTTCTCCACGCTGCTAATAAAGATATATCTGAGGCTGGGTAATTTATAAAGAAAAGAGGTTTAATTGACTTACAGTTCCACATCGTTGGGAGGCCTCACACTCATGGCAGAAGGCAAATGAGGAGCAAAGTCACATCTCTTACGTGGAAGCAGGCAAAAGAGCTTGTGTAGGGAAACTCCCCTTTATAAAACCATCCGCGGTAATCCCAGCACTTTGGGAGGCCAAGGCAGTGGATGAACTGAGGGGAGGAGATCGAGGCCAGCCTGGCCAACATGGGGAAACCCCATCTATACTAAAAGTACAAAAATTAGACAGGCATGGTGGTAGATGCCTGTGATCCCAGCTACTCAGGAGGCTGAGACAGGAGAATCGCTTGAAACCAGGAATCAGAGGTTGCAGTGAGCCAAATCATGATAATGCACTCCAGCCTGAGCAACGGAGCAAGACTATCTCTCAAAAATAAATAAATACATAAACTATCAGATCTCATGAGGCTTATTCACTGTCACAAGACCAGCATGGAAAGGACCCATCCCCTGATTCAATTACCTCCCACTGGGTCCCTCCCATGATATATAGGAAATTATGGGAGCTACAATTCAAGATAAGATTTGACTGGGGACAAAGCCAAAGCTGTCACAGGTTATGAAACAAATTGATTCTAGCAGGCCAGACTTAGGAGAGATGAGCCCCTTGCACCCCCAAGGAAGAGTGGTTAACAGATGCAAGTTGTTTATGCATCGGAAAATAGGACGGCTAGATATGCTGTTAGTAGTCAGCACAAGGAATCAAGGCACAAGGCCTTGCTGGCCTCGACCTCAGCTCAAAAAGCTGAGTTAATAACTTACTCAGCCCCTGCAGTTGGGAAAGGATTTAAAAGTTAACATTTATGCTGATTCCAAGTATGATTTTTTAGTGCTTCATGCTTATGCTGCAATTGGAATGTGTAGGACTCCTGACCCCCAAGGCTTTTCCATACAACATCATTCAGATTTTAGCTTTAGTTAGAATTGCTGCTTTGGCTACCAAAAAGTGACTATAATTAATTGCAGAAGGACATCAAAAGAGAGACTGACCTTGTAAAAGGAAATTGCCCTTGTAGATGTCAGAGCCAAGGACCCTGCACTAAAAGGGCCAACAAAGCTTATGGGCGTGGCTGGTCAGCAA
>NW_022096844.1:0-2194 GCF_006542625.1 Nomascus leucogenys
CTCTTAGCGCTCCGAAGGTCCACTTGCATTTTCTACAGAAAGAGTGTTTCAGAACTCTCAATCAAAAGTAAGGTTCAACTCCGTTAGTTGAATGCACAGAACAGAAGAAGTTTCACAGATAGCTTCTGTGTAGTTTTTATGTGAACTTTTTCCTTTTTCCACTATAGTCCTCTTAGCGCCCTGAATGTCCACTTGTATTTTCTACAGAAAGAGTGTTTCAGAACTGCTCAATCAAAATGAGGTTCAACTCTGTTAGTTGAATGCACAGAACAGTAAGAAGTTTCACAGATTTCTTCTGTGCAGTTTTTATTTGAAAATATTCCTTTTCCACTATAGGCCTCTTAGCGCCCTGAATGTCCACTTGCATTTTCTACAGAAAGAGTGTTTCAGAACTGCTCAATCAAAATAAGGTTAAACTCTGTTAGTTGAATGCACAGAACAGAAAGAAGTTTCACAGAATGCTTCTGTGTAGTTTTTATTTGAAGATATTACTTTTTCCGCTATAGGCCTCTTAGCGCTCCGAAGGTCCACTTGCATTTTCTACAGAAAGAGTGTTTCAGAACTGCTCAATCAAAAGTAAGGTTCAACTCTGTTAGTTGAATGCACAGAACAGAAGAAGTTTCACAGATTGCTTCTGTGTAGTTTTTTTTGAAGATATTCCTTTTTCCACTATGGCCTCTTAGCGCCCTGAATGTCCACTTGCATTTTCTACAGAAAGAGTGTTTCAGAACTGCTCAATCAAAATAAGGTTCAACTCTGTTAGTTGAATGCACAGAACAGAAGAAGTTTCACAGATTCTTCTGTGTAGTTTTTATTTGAATATTCCTTTTTCCACTATAGGCCTCTTAGCGCCCTGAATGTCCACTTGCATTTTCTACAGAAAGAGTGTTTCAGAACTGCTCAATCAAAACTAAGGTTCAACTCTGTTAGTTGAATGCACAGAACAGAAAGAAGTTTCACAGATTGCTTCTGTGTAGTTTTTATTTGAAGATATTCCTTTTTCCACTATAGGCCTCTTAGCGCTGAATGTCCACTTGCATTTTCTACAGAAAGAGTGTTTCAGAACTGCTCAATCAAAATAAGGTTCAACTCTGTTAGTTGAATGCACAGAACAGAAGAAGTTTCACAGATTGCTTCTGTGTAGTTTTTATTTGAAGATATTCCTTTTTCCACTATAGGCCTCTTAGCGCCCTGAATGTCCACTTGCATTTTCTACAGAAAGAGTGTTTCAGAACTGCTCAATCAAATGTAAGGTTCAACTCTGTTAGTTGAATGCACAGAACAGAGAGAAGTTTCACAGATAGCTTCTTGTAGTTTTTATTTGAACATATTCCTTTTTCCACTATAGGCCTCTTAGCGCCCTGAATGTCCACTTGCATTTTCTACAGAAAGAGTGTTTCAGACTGCTCAATAAAACTAAGGTTCAACTCTGTTAGTTGAATGCACAGAACAGTAAGAAGTTTCACAGATTGCTTCTGTGTAGTTTTTATTTGAACATATTCATTTTTCCACTATAGGCCTCTTAGCGCCCTGAATGTCCAATTGCATTTTCTACAGAAAGAGTGTTTCAGAACTGCTCAATCAAAACTAAGGTTCAACTCTGTTAGTTGAATGCACAGAACAGTAAGAAGTTTCACAGATTGCTTCTGTGCAGTTTTTATTTGAAAATATTCCTTTTTCCAGTATAGGCCTCTTAGCGCCCTGAATGTCCAATTGCATTTTCTACAGAAAGGGTGTTTCAGAACTGCTCAATCAAAAGTAAGGTTCAACTCTGTTAGTTGAATGCACAGAACAGAAAGAAGTTTCACAGAATCTTCTGTGTAGTTTTATTTGAAAGTATTCCTTTTTCCGCTATAGGCCTCTTAGCGCCCGAAGTCCACTTGCATTTTCTACAGAAAGAGTGTTTCAGAACTCTCAATCAAAAGTAAGGTTCAAGTCCGTTAGTTGAATGCACAGAACAGAAGAAGTTTCACAGATAGATTCTGTGTAGTTTTTATGTGAACTTTCTTTTTCCACTATAGGCCTCTTAGCGCCCTGAATGTCCACTTGTATTTTCTACAGAAAGAGTGTTTCAGAACTGCTCAATCAAAACTGAGGTTCAACTCTGTTAGTTGAATGCACAGAACAGTAAGAAGTTTCACAGATTTCTTCTGTGCAGTTTTTTTTGAAAATATTCCTTTCCACTATAGGCCGC
>NW_022096846.1:0-57773 GCF_006542625.1 Nomascus leucogenys
ATAATTTTTGCAAAGGCAATTTCCACTCTAGGAATCTTTTGCAAAGCATTAAAACAAAACAAAACATGTATTAGAAGGGCCACTAAAAAGAATGAGCTAACTCAAGCAGTTTTCTGCCTCCAGGAAATACCACACCTAAAACAGATGCTTCCTCATCACCATCCATAAAAGTACAACATTTCAGCAGTGACCTGGTAACTTGCATCCATCCCAGGAGAAGGTTCTCAGCTATGAGCACATGTAATTATATTTGAAATATGGACTATGGTCTAACTAGGTCTGTCAGATTATAAAATACAAATTCTTGATCCACTACATATTCTGCCTTTTGTGTGTGCTTCACTTATCTCTTCTTTCAGTAACTTTTTTCTTTTTTTCTGATTAGAAAAGTAATACAAGGTCATTGTAGACATTCTGGAAAATTTAAGAGATCATTAAAAAGAAAACAAAAATCATTCGCCTTCATACCACTCATATATACACTGTTAAATTTTGTGCTCTAGAACCTTCTTGTTACCACTAGGGATACGTATCCAAGTCACGTGGCACCAAAATCACGTGGCACCAAAGTATGTTAGTGGTGTGTGAACTAACCTCAATTCTTGCCTCCTCAGGAAACATGAGGTTTTCCTTTGACCCCTTCGCAGTCCTCATGACAGGAATGCCTCACTTACTCAGCCCACAGCTCTTCAATCCCTCATGGGAGGGGGAGCACACAGGTGAGCAGGTGCAGGAGCCAGAGCAAATGCTTTTGGGCACCGGCAGGACCAAAACTCTGTGCAGGCCCCACAGCAGCATCTAGGGTGGAGTACCCACGACCACTGGAGCCCAGAGGATATATGTTACAGTGCACTTTTTTAGCTTTGCTGTCCATGGTTGGATTAAGTGTTTTAACAACTCAGTGACCCCTCTGCCTTTTTGTAAGGGCAGAGGGTCAGTGTGACAGCCCTTTAGCATCCTCACCCGTGGCACCTGAGATCTCATTCGGTGTCCAGGAAAAATCAAGTTGCATGAACGAATTGAAGGGTGGTGAATGTGGAGGATTTATTGCCAGTGGAAGTGGCTCTCCACAGGAAGGGGAGGTGGAAAGGGGAGGGACTGGGAAGGTATTCTTCCCCTGAAGTCCTGCCATCAAGTCACCCCTCTGAAGTCAAACTGCTTCTCTCCGGCATTCATCTGCTTCTTCTCTTCTCCCCTTCTCTGCTCTTTGCCAGTGGCGCCAGGGGTTTTTATGGGTGCAGGATGTGGGGGCAGGGTGGGCCATGGGTGGTTTGGGAAACGGCAACATTGGAGTGGGAAAACAGGAATACATGTTCTCACTTTGGGCCGCGGGCACCAGGCTTGAGGGTGGGTCTTTGCCAAGGACGCCCACCCTTTTCTGCCTAGAATTTCTCTGTCTCCTGTCCCTAACACTGAGAAGAAAGAATTTGACCAAAGGGCGTAAGACAGAGTGAGAGACCCAGGCAAGTTTTAGAACAGGAGTGAAAGTTTATTTAGAAAGTTTTAGAGCAGAAGGCCAGACACAGTGGCTCACGCCTGTAATCCCAGCACTTTGGGAGGCCAAGGCGGGTGGATTACTTGAGGTCAGGAGTTCGAGAATACCCTGGCCAACCTGGTGAGACCTCATCTCTACTAAAAATACAAAAATTAGCCGGGCATGGTAGCTGTAATCTCAGCTACTCAGGAGGCTGAGGCACGAGAATGGCTTGAACCCAGGAGGTGGAGGTTGCAGTGAGCTGAGATCGCGCCACTGCACTCCAGCCTGGGAGACAGAGCACAACTCCGTCTCAAAAAAAAAAATGTTAAAAAAAAAAAAAGAAGAAAGTTTTAGAGCAGGAACAAAAGGAAGTACACTTGGAAGAGGGACAGTGACTTGAGAGATTCAAGTGTATGGTTTAACCTTTGATTTGGGGTTGCATATGCTGTCTTGCTTCTGGGGGGTTGCCTTCCTTCTCCCCTGATTCTTCCCTTGGGGTGGGCTGCCCGCATGCACAGTGGCCTGCCAGCACTTGGGAGGGGCCACATACGCAGTATGTTTACCAAAATTGTACTCTTGTTCACTTGAGGCATTCTTCCCTTACTAGTTGAGTGTTCTTAGAAGAAGCTCATACACCAGTTAAATTCTACCATTTTCCCTCCTAGTGCGCATGCTTGAGCCCATTCGCCCAACTCCTAAGATCTTATCGGGAAGCTGCTGATCACCAGCTTCAGGTGTTCCATCTATTGGGAGACTGCCTTTCCCTGGTACCAGCTGTGACCAATTACTATTTTAGAGAGACAGTTTAATAACCATCTGACCCCCACCTGATGGTTGCCTGACCTTCCTGGTGGTGGTGGGCGGGGAGTGGGGGGGACCCTCTTCTGCCCTGCTCATGTCTGACTAGCTATCTGCTGTAACACTTCCACTCTTTTTTTGTTAAAAGCACGTATCTATGAGGCAGGAGGTAGAAGCTACTTCCCATACCCCTAGGCTAGAAGTATCCCTTCAAAAGCAACTGACCATTTGGGGGAAGAAGCCTTAGTTTTCATTATCCACACAATTGCCCCATTTCTGCACTTCACTAGCCAAACAAATCACTTGGACTCATGTAACAGACACGTGTGACTGTATCCATAATAGGTTCATTGCCCATTGCACACGGCAAGTCAATACGCCGAGAGGCCAGGTTGCAGCAGAGAAAGTAGGGTCACCAAAAGAGGAGACAGGAAGAAACCTTAAATCTCTCTCCTTGTGGCATTTGGGACTAGGGTTTTTAAGAGTTTAGGAGTGGGCCGATGTGTTGGAGATGGTTGATTGGTTGAAGAGTGCACAGTGAAGTCATGGGACAGGGTGAAGCTGTATTTTCATCCTGATCCCCTTTCTCTGTGGGGGTTTTCAAACTGAAATGTGGTAGAATTGGGGACCTGAAAAACAACTTAAGTGATTCTTAAACAAAAGCGTTCTGATTGTAATGTCAGAGATCCCATCTAAAGGAACAACAGGGATACAAATCAATTCCTACACAATCTTATGACCCTAATGTCAGAAATCCTATCTGCAGGAATAATGCAGATGCAAATGGTCAGGATCTAGTGCTACGTGACTTTGAGCAACAAGGAAGTGGGCCAACGTGCAACCTAATTAATGCTTAATTATAACTATATGTCTGCCCAGAACCCAGCACGCAATTCTTGTCAACCCTGTGAGGGTGGTTTCATGACTCTCAATGGCCTACCACTTTCCACCTAGTAGGGCAAACCTGCCTTGTCTATCATTTTCCTTGTAATAAGCCCATTCTCCTTGTCAGGGAGTGGTATACAGGTGATAAGCGAGACTTCGTGAAAAGGCTACGGAGCTTGTAGGGCAAATCATTTGCTCCTAAGAGACATCAACAGGACAAGATAGTCTTTTCTTATCCCAGATGTTACCAGTCCTTAGTGGATTGATGCCTAGAACTGCAGAGCTCCTTGGAAAACTAAGCCCAGGGCAACCTAATTGATGCAGATGTGAAATCTGTTCAAGTGACCTCTAGCAAGTCACTGCAAGTGACTGAATACAAAATAGACTGTTGCAAGAAAAGAGCAACTTGCAGAACAATATGTATAGTATGATCCCATTTATATAGCCAGATAGATATAAATACATAGAGAAGCATTGAGAAGCTCTGCAGGAATGCTGGCACTGGTAACCTCTGGAAGCCACAGAAATCAGGGTTTCAACACTGTATTCTATGTATATTTGTATTGTTTGAAGTTTTTACAATAGCATGCATGCATGTGTTGCTTATGTAATCTTCTAAAGATTTTAATTTTTATAAGTACACATGGCTTCTCCTTTATCTGAAATGTGTACTAGATGATGAAAGCATTCTTCTAGGAGAAAATAAGTTTTTGTGGCCAAAAAAATTATTTAAGTTATTTTTGGTTTTTTGGGGGTTGCCTCCATCTCACAGCTTAATCATCAGTCACATTAACCTTGCAGCTCAGCATGCCCTGTTTGTCAGCAGACCTTCCTCACTCATAGGGTAAGCCATAGAAAGCTTATGGGTATCGGTTCATTTTGCCTGGGATCAGGGTCTGGATTATGAAGCGGGACATGTTGATAAACCTCTTCTCCAAAATCAGGTCAATGGGCATTCGGCTGATATTACCAGAATGCTGGCTGGCCGTGTACAGCCTGTCTCAGAGAGTGGGCTGTGGCCCCCACGTTAGAACAACCTGCCAATGACCACATTAGAACCTCCATTGTTAAAATGCAGGTTCCTGAGCCCCATCCCAGATCTGAATCACAATCTCCGAGCATCAGCCCCAAGAACCTGAATTTTGTTGTTACACGCAGATAAAGTACGAGAACCACTTCCTCCATGGGTGAACTGAACTTACCAAAATAGTCAGTCCCGAGGGGCAGAGATGGCGTAGGTGCCAGTTCTTCTTTCTCATCCTAGATGCTCAGAGTCAAATTCGTGGCTCAGCAATAGCCAAGTGATTTCACTGTGGGAGGACAATTCAGAGCCCTGTTCCAGGCTCCTCACATTGATTCTCTCTGTCTTCTTCCACTCTTCTTTGTGGTCTTTGATGTCCCCTTGTGAGCTACGAAAAGACTTTCTGGGACACGACAGGATAAAAAAATAAATAAGTGCAAGCAGCCATTAATCTTCACACCAGTCCTAAGATCAGGTACTATCATTAACCCGATTTTACAGATGTGAGGGACTGAGGCTTAACGAAGGTAAGTAACTTGCAGGTACGGGTATCCAGCTCTCTAACTCCACAGCCCATGCTCTTAAAACCCTATTACTTGTCCCTGGTGGAGGTGAACACTGGGGGCCCTTTCATATAGGACTAGCCCTTGGGCTGCAATCTGAGCGGAAAAGGGAGGATGAGGGCATACTTCGAAGCTTCTTTTGCATAACTGGCGCTGGATTTTCACTGAGACTTTACGTTACAGTTTTGTTTTTTTTTTAATTTTGAAGGTGCTTTTATGAACACATGAATAAAATATTTGTGTCACGTTGAACCTTGTCTTATTTTATGCATGTATTTATTTATGGGGGGGCACAAGGACTCATCTGTGGTGGTGCAGCCACTGTAAATAAATTAGCGAAACTACTTCACGTCAACTTCTGTTCAGTACACTTTAGTGATGGATCAGAGGAAATTAATACACGTTTACAAAAGCCCCTCCCGCAGTTGTTACATATGCCTCAGAGATACCAGTTGTGAAAAGTGCAGGTGCACTTACACACATACACACACACACCCCACAAATGGTATCATACAAAAAACATACCTGCAATCTGCTTTGTCCACTTAATTGTATATCTTGGATACAGAACTTGTTTCACTGGAAGGCTAAAAGGCAAAGTCTGGGGAGGCCTAGAGGACACAGGGGATGGGAGGAGGCGCTCTGAGCTGGATGTAAGGTCTCCACCCCCCGCCAGAGCACAAGGTCGGATAACCAGTGGGACTGCCGGCTTGGCTGCCAGGGCCCTCCCCTGCCGAAACAAACGGCTGGAGGGAGGAAGTGTGCGGCTGGGAAGCTCCGCTGCTCTCGCCCGGGTTTCCCATTTCCCCCTTCCCGCGCTGAGACGGCGAGGAAAGTTAGCCCGGAAGTCTGCGCCCGCCTCAAACCCGGCCTGGTCCCAGCCACCGCCCCAGGAACTTCCCCCGCCGCAGGGGCCGAGGTCCAGAGCAGGGATGGAGAAGTGGACCCGCGCGGGTAGACTCCGGGGCGCGGGGGACTCCTGGGCGCGGGGGCACTCCGAGGCGCGGGTGGACTGGGGGCGCGGGTACCGTCTCGCAGCGACCTCTGTCGGCGGCTCTGGGGATGGCCCGCATCTGTCTGCGTGTACCTGGTATACGTGCAGGTACGTGTTCCTGTTCACGTGCAGACTGGGAGGGGGGGTGGGGGGGTCCACACCGGTGTACACCTTTGCATACCTCTTAGCAACTTGAAATTCCACCACGAGAGATATCTTTATTCCGCTATTCCTGTGCATCCGCACGGAGCCCCTAGGGCCATAAATTTGTGTGCAAATGAAATGAGGATGTAGTCTGGGTGCCCCAGGGGGGGTGCCTTGAGTGTGGTTGTCTGTATGCCTCCCTGAGGGTATTTCACTTTCTGCTCCCATCCGCCCCTATGACCGAGTACCTATGAGCACGGGATGTGCACATATTTGAGTCTTATTAGTGGTACACACAGTTTTATCATCTCCCCAGGGCTGTGTCTGTATGAAATGTGCATGGATGTGTGTGTGCACGCGTGTATTCCCACTCGGGGAATGTGGGGAGAGGTGCATGGAGCCAAGATGGGTGGTAAATAGTATGTTTCTGAAATTAAAGGACTAATGTGGAGGAAGGCGCCCCAGATGTACTATACCCTTTGCCCTTCATCTCATCCTGTCTGACTTGGGAAGAACCAGGATTTTGCTTTTAAGCCCTTGGGCATACAGTTGTTCCATCCTGACATGAACTCAGCCTCCCGTCTGACCGCCCCTTGGCCTTCCTTCTTCCTCGATCTGTGGAACCCAGGGAATCTGCCTAGTGCTGTCTCTAAGCACCTTGGCCATGATGTAAACCCAAAGAAATTAGCATCTCCATCTCCTTCCTTTTCCCCACCCAAAAGTCATTTCCTCTTAGTTCATTACCTGGGATTTTGATGTCTATGTTCCCTCCTCGTTATTGATACACACACAGAGAGAGACAAACAAAAAAGGAACTTCTTGAAATTCCCCCAGAAGGTTTTGAGAGTTGTTTTCAATGTTGCAACAAGTCAGTTTCTAGTTTAAGTTTCCATCAGAAAGGAGTAGAGTATATAAGCTCCAGTAGCAGCAACAGCAGCAGAAGAAACAACATCTGTTTCAGGGCCATTGGACTCTACGTCCTGCCCAGAGCAAGGTAAGCACTTCCCAAGCCCCTGCCTCCCTCCCCTCCCTGTGGGCCTGCAGCTGTCCAGGTGTAGAAACCGTTAGTGTGCTACCCCAGGACCTGGCAGCAGGGAGTTGGTGGATTCCTGGAAGCCTCCCTGGTGAGTCACCTGCTGGAACATTAGTGAAAACTTCGTACTTTAGGGACTGATGTACAGTGTCCATTTTAAAAGCCAACTAATGATAACTGTATAGCAAGATCTGTGTGTATGCATAGTTTATGGAAATGTTTGTTTTATCTTATTTTGAAGTGGTGTGTATTGATGTATAAAAGTATATTCCAAAATGTTAATGCCCATCAGTTAAAGGATTGTATAGAGCTAAAGTGAGTGGTGCCTGCCTTACTATTGAAATTTTTAAAAAGCCTTTCATGCATTCCTTAAAGTAATTGAATTCATAATTATAACAATGTTATAAATCAGACTTGCTCCCATATTTGTAATGGTCTTGGTCGTCAGTTGTGATATCAACCAAAATGATAGCTGGGTTCTCCATTCTTGTGGCTTAACTAACTTTGGCCCCACTTAAAAAATGAAAAGCTATTATTGCTTCCTGAAGAGTTTTTAAATCTGTGAGAAGGGGGAAAAAAGGTTAACTTTTACTGTACTGGTATCTGATACTTGCCCAGGTAAAATTCTGTGCAGCAACAATGTCATTTTAACAGAGGGATTACTAAACCCCAGGTGATGACCCACTTTTTCAAACAAGGAATTTCAAGATACTAGATGGAATGTGGGTAACCTCTTAGAGGTTATTTTACTGGAATCTGAAATTGTATGATTTCCATACATTCCTTCATTCTACTAATAAGTCATGGAACCCCCTATGCTGGACTCTGGGGTAAAGTGCAAAACAAGATAGACATGATCCATGACATAAGAGAGTTCACTCAGTGTGGCAGAGAAGACAAACAGTAAAGAAGAGACTGTGTTGTTGCCATTGTAGTAAATGCTATGGAAGGAGGGGAGCAAATAGTGGGTCCTGACTTCATCTAGGCACCATGACACTTTACATGAATTATGTCACTAACTCCTTACCACAGTAGCATGCCCATTTTATAGATCAGGAGTGTGGGGCTTAAAGAAGCCAAGTGACTCACCCAGAGTCATATAGCTAATAAGTGGAAGAGCTGGGATGACAGTTATAGAAGTCTGCCTGGCCCTTAAACTGGGGATCTTTGCATGTGCCACCCATGCCATCTGTGACTATATCTTTTTATTCTTTAATAATAACTACCTTTTCTAATTAAAGGTAACAAACAAAATAAAACTTGAAAAAGAGATGCCCACCCAAGTGTCATTGGCATGCTGATGTTGGCACCAGTGTTGGGAAGCCCTTAGCATACCCCAGGAAGTAGGAGTGTGTAACGTGGGGTCCCTTTGTCCTTCATACAAGGGTTTCAAGAGTTTAGAAAACCTATGAAATTGCACACACAAAAATTTGTTTTAATCATCAAGACTCTCAAACTTACCATGCTGAGGAAATGTGGGCTGAGGGGTAGCACTCCCTAGTATCAGCTGATCGGCCAGAGAGCCAAAGGAGAAGACCCACCACCATCACCTCTCCTGGACAGTGCTCTGTGGTTTCAAATGTAGGTGATACTAAAATGGGAGTCGTTTCTTAGAACCATGGCCAGGGTTCCCTTGACCCTGAAGTGCAGTTCACCTGAGATTGTCAAATGCATCTGAGGCATGCAGAGGAAGTGCTGGGCACACAGCTAGTGGGAAAACCTCAGCGTAAGTGGGTATAAAGAAATCACCAGGAGATGCCAGGAATCTCCACTCTTTGACTTCCAGTGTGCCAGCCTCTGGGTTTTACAGGCCCATGTAATTGCAGTACCTCTGTGCGCATTTCCCTACTGCCTAGAATGACTTTCTTGACTATCCATGATATATAAAACACAGAGATACCAAACTGTTCCCTTAACTCTTCCTCTAGGTTCAAGTTAATATGTTATTAGTTGCCTTCTGTAATATGTTATCTCATTGCCTTTCCCAACAAGCCTTTGAGATAAGTATTATGTCCATTGTATAGACAAAGAGACTGAGGCTCAGAGAGTAACTTGGCCAACAAGTTGCTCCCACTGCTCAACAGCAAATGAGCGGCGGGACCAAAATTCAAGCCTGTGTCTGTTTAACTTCAAGCCTGTGAATGTACTAACTGGTGCCCTGTGCCAGCTAGTACTTTGCTACAGTCATAACCTAGACTGAAGTGATAGCCATGCCCCTAAAACTCCATGCTGTGGTGACAGCACTGAACAGTGTCCAAGAAGGCTTGACTTCTAGTCCTGTCTCTGCCACTCACAAACTTTATAAGGGAATAAAGTACATAGCAAGGTCCCCCTAGGGTTAGCAGCAGTTCTGACAAAGCTGTGATTTGTCAATATTCAGTCACCCAACCCAGGAATGCTCATTTTTAAGGTATTTGATTGAAACAGTTGAACATTGCCCTTCATATAATTTAAAAAAGTGGTTTCAGAACCGCTTTCCTCCAGACCATGGGTGCTCTGCAAGGTGAATGGAGTTGTTTCAGAATGTTTCAATAATCATCTCTACCTCATTCGTAAGTAGCATGTAATTTTTGCAATCTGAAGATTTTCATAAACCCTGGATACTAACCTAGACTGGTTTCTGTATCAGATGGCAGCTGATTTAACATAACATTATGCATTTCATTATTTCATGGTAGATATATGAATATGTTGTGGTCTTTTCCCAATGAACACTTTGATTTTCAGGGGTTCTGGACCCTGAACATGGGTTAAACTAGTGGTTCTCAAGGTGTGGTCTCGGCGCCAGCAGCATCTGCTTCACCTGGAAACTTTCTAGAAATGCATATTCTCAGGCCCTCATCCCTGCTGAATCAGACACTCTGGGAGTGGGACTCAGCCGTCTGTTGTAGCAGTGCTTCCAGGTTATCCTGACAGTCACTCAAATTTTAGAACCACTAGGTTCTCTATATGGGAGAGAGTAATCTTTGAACTTGGAAAACAAGAGAAGCTAAACCCCTACAGGCAAGGGCTGGTGACTAGGTCATTGCCGGAACTTGAAAGTTCGCCTCTGTACTACCTTTCCTGTCCCTAACCCAAGTCCTTCAGTTCTGGGTGCTCCAGCACACACTGCTTTGTGCTGCAGTGATACAGATGTGTGGCTTATCTCCCCAGCTGGCAGGGAGGCATTTAACACACTGACTTAATAAATATTTATTGAGTAAAAGTATTTGCTCCTAGGAAGCAGGATCCAGGTAAGCCCTTTTTTACTCTCTCAACTGCTTCTAGCCCAGTGCTCTTTATGTAGTAAGCACTAAATAAACAACTGCTAGATGTTGATCCAGAAAGTCACATTCCTTCTCTAAGCTTTAAGTTTCTCATCATAAAAATAAGAGGATTGTATCAGATGGCTTGCCTTAGGTCTCTTTCAACTCCACAGCCCCAAATAACCTATGGTTCTCTATCTGGAGATGTTCTTCTCCACAGACTGCCATAGAACTCCTGTAACTTACTTAGTATTTGCTTGACAGTATGGAGAAGAAAGGGGAGAATCAAGATTTTATTTAAAAAAAAAAGTAGCTAGAATGTGTATATGGTTCAGAAAGGTAACAAGAATTATTGACATTCTTTCTTCTCTTCTTCCTTCCTCCTTCTCTTTTCCTCCTTCTCTTCCCCCTGCTTCTCTCCCTTCTTACAGATGTGTCACCAGCAGTTGGTCATCTCTTGGTTTTCCCTGGTTTTTCTGGCATCTCCCCTCGTGGCCATATGGGAACTGAAGAAAGATGGTAACCAGCCTCTCATTATTCTCTGTGGAGGCCCCACTTCTAAGCCAGGACTCTTGGGCAGCCACTGGTGGGAAATCAAACTGAAATGGGCAACCATGCACTGGGTCCTCTAGAGAAAGCCATCACTCTGGGAAAATGCAATGCCATATCTCTCTTTTCCACCTTCATGGTATCTATATTGTTTGGTTTTCACATTGGATGACATTGGTACACTATGGTGGGGAAAGACATATGATATTTTCCAGTAGTACTAAAAACCAGCTGTTTCACACAATTAAAATTCCAAAGTAGAGGATTTGTAAAGTATAACAACTGTGTTCATTTCTCATTCCACCACGATACTGCCCCCTCAGTTGGCACTGTGATGACTTACCTCTGACCAAGCACTTTGGAGGAAGCCTAGGATTCAGACTCACATTGACTTGGGTTCAAGTCCTAGGTCTGTCAATGACTGGTTATGTGACTTTGAGCTGGGTCACCTCTGATCCTGAATTTCCTCAACTGTAAACTGGATGTTACAAAGTGGGTGCCTACCACATGGGTTATTTAATGGGTTAATGAATGCAGAATACAACTCAACAGATAGTAAAGTGAAAGTAAATGTCAGCTAGTATTACTATTTTGGTTGTTTAAAATATCTCTCATGATTCAAGAGATACTTTTTATTATCCCAATGATCAGTAAAAATTATTAGTAGACTAATAGAATAGTTAATGGTAAAATAAGGAGTTCTGCCCATCCTTCTAGTATCTCACACTCAGTAAATGTACATTCTGACCATTGGCTGTACCTGAAAGACCCTCAGACTTTTATCACTGAAGCCAACATCATAATGTTGGCGATTACTATCTTTAATTGTATAATAATTATAGTTAATGTTTATTGAGTGCAGTGTCTCACTTAATTCTCACAAGAGCCATATGAAGTAGAGACTGTCTGTATCCCATTTTATAAATGTTGGAAACTGAGGCCAGAGAGATTAAGTAACTTGCCCAATGTCACATACCTGGTAAGGGTGGAACAGGGACTTGATCCCAATTCTGTCTTGCTTCAAAGCTGGTGCACTTAAATTTGTGAAAACATTTTTACAAGGACATGAAGTAATTTTTTCCCAGGTCTTTGGAGAGCTCAATAAGAGGAAACGGACATAAATTAAGGATGAAAATATTTCAGCTGATGATCAGAAATAACCTTTTGATATTCTGGAGAGTACCATCTTGAAATGGGTACCTGAAAGAAATTTGGGACCACTCCTCTCTTCTCAAGGATTTTAGGAAAACAGAATCCAGCCACCCCTTCTCCATGAGGGTTTGAGAGATTTAGATACTCTCTTAAGTAAAGGCAAAGGCCTGAGCCAGGGGTATATGGCAGATCCCTTCCAACCCTGGGATTGTTAGCGAGCTCAGGAATCTTGGCCCTGGCATATTTGACCCCTTAGTGACTTCTGATTTGGTAAACCACAGAAATTCCAGAAAATCAGTGTGAGAAACTCTCCGAGGTGTGACTTAGGAGGGCAGATGATGCAGTGAGGCTAAGTGCCAGGTTCTTGATGCTTCTCTTCAGCTTTCCTCCTGCAGCTGTTTTCCCTGCTGTTGAGCAAACGTCTTCTAGGGCTTCTGAGCCTCAGTTGGGACAGGAAAATAACCATGCTGTTTAGGTGTCACGGGGACAAAAAAAAAAAAAACACAAGAAAAAGCCAAAAGTGCCGCATGGTTTTACATCAGCACAGCTACTCATTTCCCCAGAGTTGGACCCCAAATGCTTTTGACCTCTTATTTTTGTTATCCATTCAGTCCTTATAATCCTATTGATGTAAAGTGAAAACTTTATGTTCTACAGTGCTTTACATCTGGAGGCCAATAACAAGAACCACCATTTATAAAGCATGTAAGAGCACTGTGTTAAGCTCTTATGTGAATGAGCTTATATAATCCACATATCTACCTTCTAAAGCAAGGGCTAATATTTTTCTCACTTTAAAGATGATGACACTGAGGCTTAGAGTAGTTGAATGTCTTGCCGAAGGCCACAAGACTGGAGCAAGGGCTAGAGCTGCTTCTAAATCCAGGCCTCTGCTACTCCAAAATCCAGGCTCTCAACCACTGTGACTCATAAACTTGAGCAGGCATCAACACCATCTGGAGAGCTTAAAAACTATATGACTAAATCCATCCCAGGGTTTCTGATTCAGCAGCTGAGAATTTGCATTTCTGATCTATTCCCAGGTGATGCTGCTGATGGTGTTTCATCGATCATGCTTTGGGAACTACTACATTAAACAATTCTATTCAATTAATAATTTATGCATGGATAAAAAAATGAATGAAGCTTTGCTATGACACACTCTGAAATACTATACTAAGCCATTCCTCAAAGGCCAGTTTAGACACTAGCATTAAGCATCCCTTGCAAAGCCCAAGAGACAAAAGGTCTGAGCTGTAGCCCTTGTACTTCTGACTTGATGTGACCACGCTTAGATCCTTGGCCTCAGTACCCTTCTTCATTAAATGGGAAGACTAAGATCTACTGGACTGCTTCATAAAAGTGTAAGATAGCGAAAAATAACAATAATAATAATACAGAGAGAATGAAAATCTCCATTGGTGATTTAAAACAGAGGGAACTAAATCCTTAAATATCCATGGAAAATTGTACAGAGAGTTTCTCTGTACAGTTGGCTGACTCCTCAGTCTATAAGTAACAATAACTAACACAGAATTTACTGTGTGGCAGACACTGTGCTAAGTACTTTACATGCTTTTTTTTTTTTCATTTAATCCTCAGTCAAATGTATGGCAGATACTGTTATTATTATCATTTTACAGATGAGGAAACTGAGGCTCATGATAATTAAATACATTGTTCCAAATCCCCCAGCTGGTTAGTGGAGACAGGATTACAGTCTTGGTTAGTTGTTCTCAACATCCTGAGCTTTTAATGACTATGTTATTCTGCTAAATATTGTACCCTGCCGTATTCTCTATGAAACTGAAATTGTGCTGGACGTTTCTCTCCCCCAGACCTTTGGCAAAGAGTATTGTGCTGTTTGCAGTTTTTGGTATACTAAGGTGTTTCCAATCTACTAAATAATCAAAGGTTACTATTAAGGGCAGCCTTCCAGTCAATGAGTCGATGGCAGCTATAAAACTCTTTGTTTCTCTTTTCCTTGACCTTGAGCCCAAGCAGGGTCTAATGCCCTGAGATCATCTCAGCAAGCATTTGCCAAATACTTGTTGTAAACAAGGTTGTGTTTAGGCAATGGGGATGCCAAAAGGGTTAATAAAACACAGTCCCAGAGTTCCTGGAGCTTACAGCCTAGTTCTCCACTTCCTGTGCATTCCAGTTTATGTCGTAGAATTGGATTGGTACCCGGATGCCCCTGGAGAAATGGTGGTCCTTACATGTGACACCCCTGAAGAAGATGGTATCACCTGGACCTTGGACAAGAGCAGTGAGGTCTTAGGCTCTGGCAAAACCCTGACCATCCAAGTCAAAGAGTTTGGAGATGCTGGCCAGTACACCTGTCACAAAGGAGGCAAGGTTCTAAGCCATTCGCTCCTGCTGCTTCACAAAAAGGAAGATGGAATTTGGTCCACTGATATTTTAAAGGACCAGAAAGGTAATTCTATGCCCTTGGATAGTATCAGTTTTCTCTTTCGTTTATAAGAGTTAAAAACAACAACAACAACAACAAATTGAAAAGCCAAGTCATGATAAGTGTAGTTAATGAATATCAAGTCTCTTATTGATGTTAATTGATGCTAACCTCCATTTTCCTTTGCTTTCCTGGACCCTTTGGGTTATCAACCATCAAAATCTCATATTAAGGGAGTTTCATGGTCAGTCTGAATGTTTAGCCTGATGTTTTCTTTAAATAATGGTGATATTATTTAATGGCTAATGGAAATTAACCAATAGTGTATCACTCTGCACTGGGGTGATAGCCTTCAAAAATGAATGCCTCTGCCGGGCATATTAGGTGTGTAGTGTACTCTGCAGAATCAACACCCCACTGGGACCCTCCCAATCCTTATGGAGCTACCCAAGAGGGAACACATGGAAGAACTTCACCCTGTACCATCTGGTGACCTGTGATTCATCACAGTCAAAACCTTTCTGCAAAAAACTCCTAAATATTGAATTTTTGTTCTTTTCAAATCCAGAACCCAAAAATAAGACCTTTCTAAGATGCGAGGCCAAGAATTATTCTGGACGTTTCACCTGCTGGTGGCTGACGACAATCAGTACTGATCTGACATTCAGTGTCAAAAGCAGCAGAGGGTGAGTGAAACTGCTCTGGTTTCTCAGCATTTTGCTAGAACTATTTCATTAAGAAATTAAGGGCAACCTCTCAGTGACCTATCAGTTAATGATAAGGGGAAAAGCAAAGTCAAACCCATGTTTTTTCAACCACCCTTCCTTGTCTACATTGAAGAAAGAACGTGGAGATTTTAGCCAATTGCTTGAATAAATATATGTGTTAAGGCAGGATATTATTGGGAACTGAGAATAGTCTCTGCTGTGTTTGAACCCACTCATCCAAACTGCCTGGCCATGCTTCCTGAAGGCTCATAGCACCAAAGAAAGTGATAAAAGGAGAATTCAAAGCTACAAACGACTTGCTGAAATTGCACCTTGAGTCAAAAACAAGAGCTCCAGGGCGTAGATCTTAGGGGCCCTGAAGCAGACTCCAAAACTCGATGAGGCCTCCCAAAATTTTCCCAGGGCCACCTCAACTCCTTTTACTTCTGCTGACATCACTAATCTGAAGTTCGCTGTTGGTCCAATACACTTGGACTTTCCATAAAAAAGCAACTTCCATAAATACAAGACCTATGTGTTAACCCCCATGTGGCTTACTTTAATCATCACCTAAGCAAACCCCAGGTGATCATCCTGACTTTACCATTATTTCACTGAGTAAATTAAGCATTGGGGTCTCACTTTTTCATCTTTAAAAGGAAAATGCTTACTAAAGAAATGTTTCTCCAAGTGCATAAAGACATAATCAGCAGAGGAATGGTTAAATAAAACATGGTACACTATACTCTTGCTTAATGTGCAGTCATTGAAATGGATAACCCAACCCATATGTTTTGTCATGGAGAGCTCCCCATAATATGTTCAGAGGGGAAAAGGATGGTTACGTAATCATATGTATACAATTTGATCCTAGTTTATAAAAATAAAATCTATATGTATATTTATAAGTAAAATATATATAGTGGATCTGTATAGTGTGGGGATATATATAACATGGATTATATATATAATGTGTGTGTGTGTGTATATATATATATATATATATAAAATGTGGATAAACAATTATCTTGAATATTCATTGAAAAAGTTCTGGCCAGGCACAGTGGCTCACACCTGAAATCCTAACTCTTTGGGAGGCTGAGGCAGAATGATTGCTTGAGGCCAGGAGTTCAAGACCAGCCTAGGCAACACAGTGAGACCCTATCTCAGAAAATACTAAAAATAAAAAAATTAGGTGGGTGTGGTGGCACACACCTGTAGTCCCAGCTACTTGGGAGGCAGAGGGAGGGGATCACTTGAGCCTAGGAGTTTGAGGCTACAGTGAGATCTGATTCCACCACTGCACTCCAGCCTGGGTGACAGAGCAAGACCCTGTCTCTTAAAAAAAAAAAAAAAAAAAAAGAGAGTGAGAGAGAGAGAGAAAGAAAAAGAAAAAGGAAGGTCTGGAAGGGTACAACAAGCTATTATTAGTACTTACACCTGCAGAGAGCAGTTAAGGATGAAGGAGACATACACTTCTTTCCTTTATATGGATCTTTATCATCTTTACTTTTATAATTAGTGTGTACTGATTTGTGTATTGATTTTATAATTAAAATGGGAAAAAATGAATTTAAGTTTTTAACATGGGGGTTTAATAATCAGAGATTCTAGATCTAAAACAAACAAACAAAAACTTCCATATTCATTTAGTACAGAGACATGTAAGTGCTCTTGAAGCTCAGCTTTTTCTCCTGGGGAGGGCAGTTTCTTACCCTCTGGGTAGAAATCAGCCCAGTTGGAGAAAGTGTGTCCTTGGACAACAGTTGAGGCCTTACCTGCCTTACTGGCTACAATCACTAGGAACTCTCTCCCCAGTGTGTAACACAGGCTAATTTCTGTCTTTGACTTCAGCTCTTCTGACCTCCAAGGGGTGACGTGCGGAGCTGCTACACTCTCTGCAGAGAGGATCAGAGGGGACAACAAGGAGTATGAGTACTCAGTGGAGTGCCAGGAGGACAGTGCCTGCCCAGCTGCTGAGGAGAGGCTGCCCATTGAGGTCATGGTGGATGCCATTCACAAGCTCAAGTATGAAAACTACACCAGCAGCTTCTTCATCAGGGACATCAGTGAGTTTTGGATGATTATATGTGCTCCATAGGGAAAGATACTATTTGTCACATGTTCACAATGCCCCATGCACTGGGGTAGGTGGTTGATAAGCATTATCTCTTTTATTCTGCATCCAAAAACAAAATACGATGTAGATACTGTTATCTGCATTTTAAGGAAGAGGAAATTGAGTCTTAGAAAAGTTAAGCAACTTGCCCCAGATCTCAGATCTTACAGCTAGCAGTTCAAATCCAGATCCGCTCCACTAGAGCTGCTCTTTGCTGCACTTTGATTCAGCTGCCAGATAGTTTCCATGATGAATCCCAGAGCCTAATCAAGCATAATATTCATATTCAGAACCAGGGCTTCCCTACTAATGGCAATTATTCCCAACCAATCTTTCCTTAGCATTTGAAAAGGGACTTCTTTCTTAGAATATAAACCCTTCCAAAATGGACATCTATTTTTTTTAATTGGCAGATAGGGATTTCACCATAAGTCATTTCCTTTACTATTTATTCATTGACCAGGCAGCATGATAAAGTGTAATAGAACCAGAGAACTTGCTTCAAAACTTACGGAGGGTTTGTACTTGGTGGGTGGAGTCTAGTTCACATAGGGTGGCCAAGGAAGGCCTCTCTGAGGAGGTGACATTTAGGTGACACCAAAAGGAAAGATGTCAGTTGTGTTAAGAGCAGAGGAAAGCATATTTGCAAAGCACCTGCTAGGAGCCATGATCTTTGTGTGGAGCAGAGCCAGGCCTACAGAGCCCAACCACACACCCTAGCATGTCTCCCCCTCTTCTTATCTAGAAGACCTAATTGAGGAAGGAGTCTTTGTGAAACTCACTGCTGTATCCTTCATGCATAGTCCGGTGGCTGGAACATAATGGGTGCTCAGTATTTGTGGAATAAACAAGCACATTGAGCATAGAGACAATTGACTATAACTGCTCCAAGACATGTCCTCACCAAAAGCTATGAAAAGACAAAAGAAAGGGCAGTAAATCTATCATCTCATCCCCAGGGAAAGGCTCAGCTCAGTTCCATATTCAGTGCAAAGTGAGGGATTAGCACAGAGAGGGTGGTCCTTCAGTGCATGGCCCATAACCATTAAAGCAGAGGTCTTCTCACTGTGCAGTCCCATCTGATTGTTCAGTGGTGAGGATTCTGAGCATCTCTCAGATCCTGCAATAAATGTGGATCTGAGATGTGGCCATTGAAGAACAACTGCCTTCCCGAGGCACCAGCGTGAGCACCTGCGGCAGAGGTGCCTCACATTTGCCATCCAGGTGCTCACAGAAGTTAAGTAACTATCCAGTGGACTCACAGCTGATCAAAGGTGCAAGTGAGATCATAAGCCAAAACCACTGAACTCTAAAGCCTTATTATGAGAATAAAGCGTGTTTATCATCTTCCACAGTCAAACCCGACCCACCCAAGAACTTGCAGCTGAAGCCATTAAAGAATTCTCGGCAGGTGGAGGTCAGCTGGGAGTACCCTGACACCTGGAGTACTCCACATTCCTACTTCTCCCTGACATTCTGCGTTCAGGTCCAGGGCAAGAGCAAAAGAGAAAAGGTAAGAAGTGATTCAAGTGCAGTATATTCCTTGGTCAGTTTTATGGAGGCCCACCATAAAGTGAGAAGATGAATGATGATAATAACAACTACATCCATGTATCACTTAACAACAGGGATACATTCTGAGAAATTCATCTTTAGGCGGTTACGTCATTGTGCAAACATATATGGTGTGCCCACACAAACCTAGATGGTATAGCCTACTACACATCTAGGCTTTATGGTATAGCCTATTGCTCCTAGGCTGCAAACCTGTACAGCATGTTCCTGTACTGAATACTGTAGGCAATTACAACACAATGGTTTGTATATCTAAACAGAAAGATACAGCAAAAGTACAATATTATAACAATATAGGACCACTGGTCATATATGTGATCCTTCTTTGACTGAGATGTTATTATGTGATGCATAATTACTTTTCTTAGCACTTTTCTATGTGTCTAGAGCCGTGCCAAGGGTTTTGCATGTTTATTTCACTTAATCTACAAAATTAACCCAACAAAGGCAGCTGATGTTATTCTTGTTTTTTTTACCCCTTTTTTGTGGAAAAGAGCCTTTCCTTTTTTCCAGAAACTGTGGCAAGGTAAAGCAAAGCTGTAGCTGATGCAGGAATTTTGTGTAGGTGTTAGCAGCACTGCCCTCACTACGTGCTCATTGGAGAGTAGCCCAACCCCAAGAAAAGGATGGTTGGTAGCCAGTAGTATTATCATCATTTCACAAGTGATTGAAGACTCAGAGAGGTTAAGTGACTTTCCCAAGGTCACCCAGCTAGGAAATGACATAACCAGGACACAAACTCAATCTGCCAGACAGAAAGGCCATGCACGTAACCACTCCACTACCTCTGATGTTGGTCATTGATCTTGGCACTCAGAATTAGTCCTGATAGAGGAGACCTGGGCTCCAGAAGCCTAAAATTGTTGTTTCAACTGAGTGCATGTAATGAATGATAGAACAGGCAAGAGATATCGCACCCAAAATGGATAGCTCCTGGCTGTTCCAGATATTATAAAATTATTTTACTAAACAGAATGCCTACACTTATAGAGGCTAACATATTGGCTTCCCAGCTTCCTCGCCTTACAGCAGAATTCCTTTGCCTGTTGCAAGGTTCCAGAGGCCCTTTTGTACAGCCCCAGACTCCTTTCACCCCACTTTTAAAATCACTGGACAAAGCCCTAATTCAGCATAGCATTTAGCATGTGGTAGAAATTCAGTGAGCTAGTTACTCTCTGGGAAAAAAATTAGGTGGGGAGGCTATCCTGGAATAGATATTTACCTAAATATTATTTTACATCTTGGCAAGTACTTTCCCTATTTAAGATCTGTATGATTAATAGGTGATATCGAGTGCTTCCTATGTGCTAAAGACTTGCTAAGAGTTTGACGTGATTTCTACCTTGAACTACAATTCTATGAAGTAGGCATTATTGTTATCCCTGTTTATAAGTGAGGAAACAGACACAGAGAACCTAAGACATTTTCCTGAAGTTACACAGCTATTAAGTAGCAGTGCCAGGATTTGAAGGCAAGTTTTCTGATGAAATGATCAGGATATGATATTTCTGAATATCTCAGGGATGGCTAGAGCAAATCTGTCTCTTTCTCACCATCAGCTCAGGACTGGGTGACTGGCCATGGGGCCTTGAGGCAAGGCAACTGTGATAGAAAGATGAAAGTTGGGCCAAATGATTTCTCCCTCAAGAGCTTACAAAGTACAAAAGCTGCACCTACATGTGGAGTGTCTGCCAGTAGGTGGTGCAAGTTCTACGCATGCCTCTGTGAATTGCAAGCTCAGTGCCCTAAGACCAAGATGGGCTTGTTTTGGGAGAGTATGCATTGCAGAAATAGGCTCGGCTTACCCTGTGACTATGTTGCCAAGAGGCCTTCACAACTTTCCTTCTCTTCTGCAGAAAGATAGAGTCTTCATGGACAAGACCTCAGCCACGGTCATCTGCCGCAAAAATGCCAGCTTTAGCGTGCGGGCCCAGGACCGCTACTATAGCTCATCTTGGAGTGAATGGGCATCTGTGCCCTGCAATTAGGTGAGCAGGCCCTCAAAGCCCAGTCCAGACCTGCACTCTCAGTGCACCTGGGTGCAGGGATATGATTGGGGGCTGTGTTGGAGAGGAAAGGGGGATGGAGTGGCCGGCACCCAGTTGCCAGAATCAGAAGCATACATTTATTCGCTAACAGATATTTATTTGGTGTCTGCATTATGTAGGACACTGTGCTGGCCACAGGGATATTGCAGGAAAGAAAACAGACCTGGGTTCTGGCCTCCTAAAGAGAAAGGCAAAGGAGAGAGAGGTAGCCAGGAGGCAGAGCATGGCGGACTTGCAAGCTTGCAGGACTCAGAACCTTGTTCTGGAGGCCCTGGGCCCTGAAAACCACTGAAGGGTTTTCAGCAAGGAAGTAACACAATCAGATATTATTTTAAGAAAACTCTCAAGAAAGCCTCTGGCAAGCATGGCACCAGCCAAATTCCAGGCCACATAAGGAAGGCCTGGGCCTTCTGGCATGAAATCCCCGAAACCCAGTTGCCCAGGATCGTATGTTGTGAGAAATAAGAAGAGTTTGCTGTTACAATGTCCCCCCACACCGACTTTTGGCATTCTCTTCCAGGTTCTGATCCCAGGATGAAAATTTGGAGGAAAAGTGGAAGATACTAAGCAAAATGTTTAAAGACACAACGGAATAGACCCAAAAAGATATTTTCTATCTGATTTGCTTTAAAGTTTTTTTTTTAGGATCACAATATCTTTGCTGTATTTGTATAGTTAGATGCTAAATGCTCATTGAAACAATCAGCTAATTTATGTATAGATTTTCCAGCTCTCAAGTTGCCATGGGCCTTCATGCTATTTAAATATTTAAGTAATTTATGTATTTATTAGTGTATTACTGTTATTTAACATTTGTGTGCCAGGATGTATTGAATGTTTCATACTCTCATGACCCGATCCATCAGGATCAGTCCCTATTATGTAAAATGTGAATTTAATTTTACTTATACTGACAACTTTTCAAGCAAGGCTGCAAGTACATCAGTTTTATGACAATCAGGAAGAATGCAGTGTTCTGATACCAGTGCCATCATATACTTGTGATGGATAGGAACGCAAGAGATACTTAAATGGAAAGCTGACAATGCAAACCTGTTGAGAAGATCCAGGAGAACAAGATGCTACTTCCCATGTCTGTGAAGACTTCCTGGAGATGGTGTTGATAAAGCAATTTAGGGCCACTCGCACTTCTAAGCAAGTTTAATCTTTGGATGCCTTAATTTTAAAAGGGCTAGAAAAAAATGATTGACCAGCCTGGGAAACATAACAAGACCCCTTCTCTACAAAAAATTTAAAAATTAGCCAGGCGTGGTGGCTCATGCTTGTGGTCCCAGTTATTCAGGAGGATGAGGCAGGAGGATCTCTTGAGCCCAAGATGTCAAGGCTACGGTGAGCTGTGATTGTGCCACTGCATACCAGCCTAGGTGACAGAATGAGACCCTGTCTCAAAAAAAAAAAAAAAAAGATTGAAATTAAAATTCAGCTTTAGCTTCCATGGCAGTCCTCACACCCACCTCTCTAAAATACACAGGAGGATGACACAGAAACACCGTAAGTGTCTGGAAGGCAAAAGGATCTTAAGATTCAAGAGAGAGGACAAGTAGTTATGGCTAAGGACATGAAATTGTCAGAATTGCAGGTGGCTTCTTAACAGCCATGTGAGAAGCAGACAGATGCAAAGAAAATCTGGAATCCTTTTCTCATTAGCATGAATGAACCTGATACACAATTATGAGCAGAAAGTATGGCTCCATGAAGG
Organism: Nomascus leucogenys; assembly: GCF_006542625.1. NCBI lineage: Eukaryota > Metazoa > Chordata > Mammalia > Primates > Hylobatidae > Nomascus > Nomascus leucogenys. The sequence continues at coordinate 22,444 of NW_022096846.1, forward strand.
TGCTACTTTTAAGTAATGTATGTGCTTTCTGTAAAGTGATTACATTTGTTTGTTTGTTTATTTATTTATTTATTTTTGCATTCCGAGGCTGAACTAATAAAAACTCTTCTTTATAATCATATTTTGGGCATTCTCAGCTGATTTGAGTACTCTGCTTGCAAGTCTACCAGGGGTGCATTTTTTCCCCTATCATTTAAGAATTGCCCTTTCTTGAAGTGATCCCATTCCAAATTTTGCAGAGTTGCTCTTTCCCCTTAGAGTTTTTCCAAAGTAAGTGTCTTCCTGAACTCAGGGGATGTCCCTGTAATCCGACCAGGAAGGATCCTTTGCAAGGGCACTGAACTGCATTGTGACTTTTTTAGAGCACAAATGCTCTCACTTCTTCCACCCTCTATCCTGAAATCGACTCTACTGGTATCCCCAGAATCATGAAATAAAACTCTAACCTGGTACAGCCATGGACATCTCAGCTCTTAGGTCCAGCTCTAGTATTTATTGAGGGTTTGCCATATATATGGACATGTGCTAGCCCTCGGGGTTGGGAAGTTTCAAAAAGCCTTGCATTGTGTCTCCCAAACAGTGCCCACTCCTGACACTGCTTATAAGACAGGATGAAAAGTTAACTTTACTATCATTAAATGCTAAAATGTTCAGGATATATGGTATCCTGGGGTGAGAATGAAAAAGAAGGATCTGTGTAACCCAGCACCATCCAGAAAGACTCATCAGAGAAGAGAGGGTGCCAGCTTTAGGCTAAAGAATGGGCAGGGCCTGCCAATTCCCCTTGGTGCTTCTCATGGAAGGAGCAGATGGTGGGATCAGAGGGAATGCAGTCCAATTTCCTGCTATCCCAAAAATCCAAGTGTACACATTCAGGCTTCCTTGCAATGGCAGGGTAATTATAATAGGGGCGTTTGTTTACATTCCTGATTTCAGTGTCCCCTGGAGCCCTATGCTACTCTGTTCCTGGCCTGGAGGAATGGTGGGTGGCGTCTGTCATTCTATGCCAACCTTGGGAGCATATGGTCCCATGTTGTAAGCCCACACTTGACAGCATATGGTTGTTAATAACAAGTGTTTGTCCCCCTACAGGGTCTTTCATCTACAGTTACCAAAGTACTTAATGGATATTTAATGAACAACACTAACCAGATTTTTAAAAAATAAATAACTAATCACATTTCATAAGCACTGAGAACTGGGACCTTTCTCCAAATTTCTGGCCAGCCTGGGGCAGAGCTGAGATGTTCTGGCTCCCACCATGCCCAGTGCTTTTGCGACATGACCTCTTAGCATTTGATTAATTTCAGTGCATGCAATGCAGAGTTTTCTTCTTTAAAGATAGTCTCCAGGACTGTCCTTTTTATTGTAAATCTAGCCACTACAAAATGTATTAAATGTCTAAGCCAAAGATCTCAGGACTGGGAATCAGAGGAGCAGACGCTAGTCCCAACTATGGTTACGTAACAAGTCTGTTACGTAACCATGTGACCTTGAGCAGGGTCTTGGAAACAGCCTGCTGGTTTTCCAATCAATACTCATTCCCAACCGTTTTCTCCCCTGATGCCCTCTTCAGCTCTAAATGTTGGTAAGTTTAGCGACCACTTTTTCAGCCACCTTTGTTGCCCAGCAAAGCCAAAACACTGAGTTCTGGCCAATGAGATATAAGAAAATTCTGCTGGGAGGGTTGCTGAGAAGCTTTGGCTTTTCTGATGAAAGACAGAGCAATGGCTAGCATCACCCTTTCCTTCCTTCCTCCTCTCTTGAGCGGAAAAAAATCTCGAGAATCTTCAGCGGACACCTTGTGCCCAGCATGAAAGCCATCATGCAAAAACTCAAGCTAGAGACTCCAGGCCAGGCACTGTGGCTCATGCCTGTAATCTCAGCACTTTGAGAGGCTGAGGTGGGCGGATCACTGAGGTCAGGGGTTCAAGACCAGCCTCGTCAACATAGTGAAACCCCGTCTCTACCAAAAAAAATACAAAAATTAGCTGGGCACGGTGGTACACTCCTATAATCCCAGCTACATGGGAGGCCGAAGCAGGAGAATCGCTTGGACCCAAGAAGCAGAGGTCGCAGTAAGCAGAGATCACACAATTGCACTCCAGCCTGGGCAACAGAGTGAGACTTTGTCTCAAAAAAAAAAGAAAAGAAAAGAAAAGAAAAAAGCAAGACTCCAGACCCTCATGGTATCATGGAGCAGCTGAACCAACCACTCTATCTACCTACCCCAGATTTCTTGACACGTGAGAAAGACAGATCCATATTTGTTTCTCTTTTATTGCGGTGAAATATTCATAATATAAAATGTAGCATTTTAACCATTTTCAGGTGTACAGTTCAGTGGCATTAAATACATCCATATTGTTGTGCAACCATCACTCCACCCATCACCAGAACTATTTAATCAGACCCCCATCTATGAAAGGCTGCTGGCCAAGTCAGAAAAAGGACCCATGCCAGCACAGGAAGAAACCTGGGGTTTGGTGTCAGAAAATCTGGTTCTGCCCCTCATGGCTGGCATGGGCCTGGTGAAGACATGGAGCATTCGATTTCCAGTGACATCAGGTGGGGATTTGGTGATACCCTGCTTCACTGACCTCTGGGAGGTGTAAAACAAGTGAGGACATAAACCTGCAGGCCCCCTCTGAAATCTTCAAGTGTCATACCCTTAGGAGTCCATCTCCCTGCTCCCATGCTCAAAAAGAAAGTGAGAAAACTAAGGGCCAAATGCAGCCGTAGAAGATACCTCACTAGGTCCCTAACAACCCTGTGCAGGAGGAATTCTCATTCCATTATTACAGATAAGGAAACTGTGGCCAAGGTCCCTGTTCCAAGGGCAGCCTGAGCATCAGCAAGACTCACCTGAAGGTGGGGAGAGGTTGGGGGATCCCACAGGAAAGCACCTCTACTGTCCTTTCATTCAGTATTTTTGGAGTCCCTGGTACCGTCTCTGTCCCTGGCACCATCCTCAACTTTTTGGATACAGGGGTGAATAAGCCCCTTCCTTCCCATGGTTTCTCATCTCCAAAGGACCAAATGCTTGAATTCTAGGCACTGGAGGCCACTTCCTAAGGATCAAGGGCACTATTACATGAAATAAATAATTGATGGTCACAGTACCTGGCTCACAGGAAGCACTCAGTGAATGGCAGCTATGTCCACTGACTAGCTGTGATCTTGAACAAGTTATTTAACATCTTCGAGCCTCAGTTTTCTCATCCTTCAAATGGAAAGATAGTACCTACCTCATAGTGTGGTTGTGAGGATCAAATGAAATAATGTTCAAAAATTGCTTTAAAAGGTACCTGATCCATAAGTAAAAGCTTATTGTAAAGTAAAATGTACCTGATCCAATAACTAAAAGCTTATTGTTATTAGTTTTATTGTGCTATTTAGAACCTGAAAGAAGTATAATTCTGGACCCTGTGCTTCTTGCAAGGTTTAGGGGATGAAGGGTGGTTTTTACCTGGCCTTGGTGTCTCTGAGAACCGGGTTGGCATGGAGGAATCATTAATCAGCCAGTGGGGATGAGAAAGCTGGTCCAGTCTGTTAGCAGATTTAAAAGCCTCTCTGGTGTAAAATCCCTTTCTTATAAATGAAATCGTCAAAACGTCCCCATATGGGGGTATCAAGATGCCGTGAACCCCATTCTTGCTTTCAGGGCTTGTACAGTCTGGTGAGAAACAGAAAAGGGAAATGGTGGTGAATATAATAAAATATAACCTGGCTGCTGGTTGGATTAAAGATATGGGCACCATAAATATTTCTTTTTACAAAGGTTTCCATCTCCCTGGAGGAGCCCTTTCATTCCCTTTCACCTTCTCTGGATGTAATTTAATTTGGCATAATCCTACCAATTCACCTTACCTACAAATCAGACTTTAATCATCTCTGTTTCATTTCAGTATAGCCCTTCTTCTAGGGCGGCGTTTGGGAACAAAATGTATCTGGACAAGACTTTCTCCAGAGGGTCATATTATACCAAGGAAATGAATTCCCTCTCTCAAGCTCATAAACCGCAAAAATAAAATCAGCATTCTGGCTGAAGGCGGAGGAAACCAGGCGCGCATACAGAAAACCCTCCTTCGGCGGGAAGCGCTGGGCGGAGCTGATTTGCATTTACCTTCACGCAGGCCCGGGTTCCGCAGAAAGCGCAGTGCGTTCTGGCAGCGCGCCCGCCCGCCGCGGTCATGCGCAGCTACTCCACCCGGTGGATGCTAGCGTGTGACGGGCTGCAGGGCCCGGCAGCTGCTCACTAAGCTCCCCCGTCTCCTTTCATAAGGAGCACCATCCCTTCACTTCTATCCATTAGGCTGCTTGCAAAAGGAGCTAACCCGGGCGTGGGGGATTCCAAGGAACTGAATATTCCGCCAGTGGCTCGGGGGTTTGGTGAAGAGGGAAAGTCGAGGGACAAATCTTGGGTAAGCCACAGTGTTCAGTGAGCTTCCTCCTTCCCACGACCAACATACAGATAGGTGTAATGAAGCTGAAATGACAGCAAGAGCAACAACACCTGGAAGGAGTCCAGAGCGCAGGGGTGTGCACTTGATCCTGAAGCAAGGAGACTGGGCTCACACCTGGGCTCACCACTTACCAGCTCTGTGCTCTTAGGCAATTCCTTATCTCTTTGTGTGTGTGTGTCCTCCCCTCTAAAACAAGTATGCTAATAGTGCCACCATCTACTGGGTGCTGTGGGGGTTAAATGAGTCAAGGCTCACAGGATCCAGGGCTCCATCGCCCAGGCTGGAGTGCAGTGGCACAATCAAAGCTCACGGCAGCTTCTCACCTGCAGCCTCAAACTCCTGGGCTCAAGCGATTCTCCCGCCTCACTCTCCTGCGATTGTTTTTCTCAGAGCAGGCCAACAAGGAGAGGCAATCCTAAAGCCCACTTCTTTTCCCTCCCCATGAATATGAAGGTTGACTTTGGACATGTACAGAAGCCTTCCAGTCCTAACTCAGAAAGCTATGTCCTTCCAGCCACCAGCCGTTTGCTGGGCATACGGCCACCACACAGCAGTGACATCTCCCTGGAATCACAGCACTCAGAGCAACGCCCTATTTCAGCAAATTATTGCACGGGTTTCTGCTCAACGTTGTAGAACATCCTCCAGCCATGGCTTGTCCATGTCCCTGAAACTCCTCTTTATTGAGTGTTTGGGGTGTTTAAGGGTTAACCAGCCCAATGGTCCCCCAACTTGTTTGAGCCAGGGTCCCTTTGTTCAAATGGAAATCTTAAACACAATTCCAAGATACACAGGAATTGGGGAGTATGGTGGCCAAAGGGGCTTTAGTTGCATCTGCAACGTTCTAATTTCTTACAAGGAAAATATATTAGTATATTTTTGCATAATTAAAAATTAGTTTTTTTATAAAGTCCTATATATAAAGTAGGCAAAAGCAGAGCTGCTCTGGCTGGAGCCTCACACCCACTCATTCCCTGACCCCATTCACCACTGAGAGCCCTAAGGCCTCTTCTCAACACTCCTAAATTCTGCAGAACAGTTTTATAGATGACAAAACTGAAGGACAGAGTTTGGTGCCGTGCCCAAACACCAGGATTAATGCCACGGCTCAAACTTGAGCCTGGGTCTCCTGACTCCCATTTTGGCAGTTCCTGTTCAAATTCCCAGAAGATTGCCAACTAAAGATACTTTCTTTTCAACTTTTCATTCTGAATTCATTTCGGACTTAGAAAAATATGGCCAAAATAGTTCACAGAAGTCCCATATTACTATCACCCAGGTTTCTCTAATGTTAACATAAACATGGTATAGTTATCCAAAACAGGAAATTAACATTGGTCAATACTACTACCTAATAGAAGGACCTTATTCGAATTTTGCTAATTTTTCCACCAATGTGCTTTTCCTGGTCCAGAATACAATCTAAGACCCAATACTGAATTTAGTTTCGTGCCCTATAATCACCTCAAGTCGGGGACAGTTCCTCGGTCTTCCTTAACCATGCATGACCTTGACATATTTGAAGAGCTGGGAGCAGTTATTTTGTAAAATGTCCCACAAGTGAGATTTGTCTCATGTTTCTTCATGATTAAATTTGGGTTCTACATTTTTTTCAAGCATCCTACACCAGTAATACTGTGCCCTTCTCAGTGAATCTTGTCAGGAGGGGCATGAAATCAATGTCTCTCAGTACTGGTGAAATTAACTTTGATCACTTTGTTTAGGTGGTGTCTGTCCACCAGTGTTCTCCCCTGTAGTACTCTTTTTTCTTCCGGAATTAATATATCTTGTGGGGAGACACTTTAAGACTATGTTAATACCCTTTTTCTCATCATACTTCTACCAACAGATTTTGTCATACGTAGATGATACTTGCTTGCAAGCAACAATAATTTTGCCTAATGGTGATTTTCTATTTCCATCCTTCTTTCTACATTTATTAGTTTGAATTCTACTGTAAACAAGAATTCTTTATTCTTCCTATATTCTTTTTAGTAAAACATTCCTAACTTTCGATGTTATCAGAGACCATCATGTTGACTCCACAGAATCCTTGGTATCTGACTTTTGGGTCTGCCCAGTTTTGAGGTATTCACTTCTGTGCCACCATAAAGAAAAATGCCTTCTTTATTTTGCATTTAAACCTTATGATTTTAGTTGCCATTAATAGAATTTTTGAAAGAGGAGTGTGCTAAATGTCTTGCACTTAGCACACTTAGTGAAGAGGATGTTTTAATTATTCAAGAGAACTGCTTTTATGCAATTCGGGTGTACCCTTTACACATAAAAATTAATGCTAAATAGATGTAATTTCCATCTATTCATTAAAACAAATCCCAAAGCAGTCCAGAAATCCTTAGTAGCCTAATGTTATTCTTGGCACTTGAAAACAAAACTACTTTTCTTAAAGAAGGAAAACCATAACCTGTGTTTTATAAAACACTTATTCTCACTAATGGTGACCTTCTTGCTCCTTTTTCCAAGTACCCTCCCTGTTTCCTTCTCCTAAGCAACCATTCACTCAACACTATTTTACCGAGAACCTACTGTGTGCCGGCCTCTTTTCTAAATTCTGGGGCCAAACCAGTGGATAAAACAGACCTAAACTCCGCCCTTTTGAGTTTCCAGTTTATTCAGGGGAGAGAGACTACAAACAAATTCTTTAAGTGGTAGCTGCTTTGCAGTAACATTAAGAATCACAGGGGCAGAGAAACCTCTAATTTAGATAGCATGAACAAGGAAAGCCCCTCAGAAGAGGTAGGTGTGGTGAGATTTGAACAGAGAACAGAAAGAAGTAAGGAAGAAGCTGTGTGCCTTGGGGCAGAAGGCGCAATTCAGGAAAGGAGCAGCAAGTGCAAGGTTCTGTTTTAGGGGCAATGATTGGGTTGCATTTGCTAGTGGGAGGGGTTGTGTGTGTCCCCTTTTGCTGTATGTACACAGCCTTCTTTTGCTAAGTCTTGCATTTTTAGTACCTTCCCATCTGCTTCTCCTCTCTGCTTAATTTTTTCAACATGTAGTTTTGAATATATTTCCTTGAGCCTGATATAGGGGATGGATAGATAAATAGATGATAGATAGATAGATAGATAGATAGATAGATAGATAGATAGATAGATAGAGATAAATATTAATATAATGTATATACAGAGAGAGTGACTCCTTTTTTTGATATGTGACTGCAGACAGCTTTTAAGCCTTGCCTCTCCCTCTTACCTCTCTGCACCACACCCACACCTGGGCAAGCTGCTCAGAAGCCTGGGGGCGCCCTCCTTTGGTATAGCATCTGAACCAAATTTGGGGTAAAGATTCACAACACACACCCATCTGTGCTGGTCAGTACAATAGGCGTGAGCCACAGCTATTGAGCACCTCAATTGGAAACATGGCAGGATGTGCTGTACATGCAAAATACACTTTGGGTCTCAAAGACAATATGAAAGAGGCTGGACAACATACAGACCCTGTCTCTACAAAAAATGAAACAATTAGCCCAGCGTGGTGGTGCACGTCTGTTGTCCTAGCTACTTGGGAGGCTGAGGCTGAAGGATTGCTTAAGCCTGAGAGGTCCAAGCTGCAGTGAGCTTTGATCACACCAGTATACTCCAGCCTGGGTGAGCCTGTCTCTAAAATAAAATAAAATAATAAAAAACAAAGATAGTATGAAAGAATGTAAAATATCCTATTAATAATTTTTAAGTTGCTGGCACGGTGGCTCATGGCTGTAATCCCAGCACTTTGGGAGGCCGAGGTAGGTGAATCACCTGAGGTCAGGAGTTCGAGACCAGCCTGGCCAACATGGTGAAACCCTGTCTCTACTAAAAAATACAAAAATTAGCCGGGTGTGGTGGCAGGTGCCTGTAAACTCAGCTACTTGGGAGGCTGAGGCAGGAGAATTGCGGGAACCCGGGAGGCGGAGGTTGCCATGAGCCAAGATTGTGCCATTGCACACTAGCCCGGGCCAACAACGGCAAGACTCTGTCTCAAAAATAATAATAATAATAATTTTTAAGTTGATTGTACGATAAAATAATATATATATCAAGTTTAAAGTATTATTAACATTAATTCACCTTTTTAAACCTTTTTAATGGGAGTACAGCATTTTTGTTTTGTAGAGCTGGGGTTTCTCACTATGTTGCTCAGGTTGGTCTTGACCTCCTAGGCTTAAGCAAGCAGTCCTCCATCTTGGCCTCCCAAAGTGCTGGGATTATGGGCATGAGCACTGCACCTGGCTACATGAAAATTTTTAATTAAATATATGGCTCATATTTGTCATTCACCTTCTACTTCTGTTAGATAGCATTTATATATTCCAAAGTAGTAACAATGACTATGTCTTAGTTTGTTACTTTTTTTAAATTCCTTCTTTTGGATTCTCTGTATTCTCTGAGCATGTATTTAAAAATAAAAAGACATTTCTTGGAGTTGTTGTTGGTGGAGGTAGGAAGGCCTTTTGGAGGATCTGAGAAGGAAAGGTCTCCCTACCCAAAAAGTCCAGAAAGGGAAAACATTTTCCAATCAGCCATGATTCTGAAACTGACATCTGCCCTCTCTCCACTGTTTAATTAATCTAAACTTGACCTGAGGCTGCCTCCATACCTTGAGTCCCTATGTAATGAACTGCAACCTAACTTGGTATGAACTGACCGAAAGCTAATTTAATATGTTTTTGTAGCTAATAGCTGAGCCTCAGCAGTAAAACACAGCAGCAAACCTCCAATCAATCATAGGCTGCCAACTGATCAGACCATGCTCAAATAAAGCAAACATCTAGCTGTAACCAATCAAGCTGTCTCTGTACCTCACTTCCATTTGCTGTTCATAAATGCTGTCAGCCCATATCGTGGAGCAGAGTTCTCTGAACTTCTGCTGGTTCTGAGAGCTGCCCTATTGACAAGTCATTCTTCGCTCAGTTAAATTTGGTTAAATTTAACTTATCTATAAAGATTTACTTTCAACACTGTACATATACTGTTAGAGACAGGCAGCCTCTCTCTACAAGTATTGGAGGAAATGACTTTCTAATGGTGACTCTGGAGTTTGCAAATGCATTGGTGTGCCTTGCCCTGCAAGCCCCGGCTCGTTAGCACTGATATGCTGCTGTCATACATAGGAAGCCCAAGGTGCTGCTGACTACGACTTTCCTGTGTGCATCTCTAGGGTTGCCATATGTGCTTAATCCAGTCCATATCTACTCTCTACAAGCCCTCAGTGTCCCAGATCCTTGTCCACAAACCTGGAGGACCAAGCTGGGGATGGCTGTCCAAGCATGGATCCGCCTGCTTTGCAGACTGCTTTGCAGGGTAATGTTTGGAACAAACTGTACAGATTTAGTCATGTAAAATGTTACTGCGTTGAAGAGGTCAGAATTCAGAGCACACTTGGCTGATCCAGCAACTGAATTTTACTACTACTGACTCTGACGAACAGAAAACAACTCTTCCACCTGTACATAGGCAGTCAACTCTTTCTACCAGAAGAGGAATGGACAGTAAGAGAAGGCAGAACGGGGGGAAGAAATCAAATGGATTTAATTAGATCATCATATAAAAACTGCAAATGTCCTATCATTTTTCAGAAAGATTCAATGTCTGCTTTCAAAGGATTTTACTATATGTATTTTCTTCACACAAGTACATTTTAAAATTTAAGTCTGAGTGATTTCAATTCTGTAAATTTTGAAATTTCACTGAGTAAGAAAAATACTGACTACTGACCCTCAAGAAGCAAGTCTACACAAATAGGCAAATTTGTAAGTTTATTGTTGGGGCTCTGAAAATGATACCCCAAAGTATGGGGCTTTCACGCAGAGTGCTTTGAACTAAGGGAGAATCAAAGCCTCCCTGAACTTCTGCCCTGCTGTGTCTCACCGTTTCAAAAGCACAGGGAAGGGTGGTCTCTGAACTTGCCTCATCTGCCTAAAGATAGACCTTCCAAAAAGGCACTCAATTGTCATGAGTTTCCTCCCCAGGAATCTCATTAATTAGGAAAAATTAACTGTATCACAGGAGGAGAACAGACTGAAGGTAAGTGCCAAGCCCAGATATTGTCACAAACTATCACTTATTCTTCTGAGGGCTGCTCCAAGACAACCTTTATTACTCTGGAGATGTTTATCTGCATAACAAGACAACTTTTATTCACTATGCATTTCCTCTCCTTTCCCTCCCATAATTTGTGTCATGCCCCACCCCCAAATTAAGCTCCAAGCCTCAATTCCTTTCCATAGCTCAGGATGCTACAGAAACTTTTATCATCTAGCCCTTCTTTGAGTCTCATATTTTGTGAGATTCCCATGCCTATGCACATAATTAAAATTGTTTTTTCCTGTTAATCTATCTACTGTCTATTTACTTCCCAGACTCAATGATCAAACCTTAAGAGGGTAGAGAGAAAGGTTTTCTGCCTTACATTACATTCCACCCAAGATCCACAAAAAGAGAAAATTTTACTTTTAGATAATGAAAAAGTTACCCAAAATATACAAACCCTCATATTTGACTTTACTCTTCTAACTCTGCAAACTGAAGCCACCACTAGCTACTAAATTTGACCACCAAGGTATACATTTTCTAACAGCTGTAATGAGGTATAGTTCACATACTATACAAGTGACTCTTTTAAAGTGTCTAATTCAACGGGTTTTCTACACTTACAGAGTTGTGCACCCATCACCACAATAAATTTTGGAATATTTTCAATACCCCAAAAAGAAGCACAGCACCCCTTCACCATCAACACCTGATATGGTTTGCATATTTGTCCCTCCAAATCTCATGTTGAAATTTGATCCCTAATGTTGGAAGTGGGACCAGATGAGAGCTGTTTGGGTCATGGGAGTGGAACCCTCATGAATGGCTTGAGCCATCCTCTTGGTGATGAGTGAGTTCTTGCTCTATTAGTTTACATGACAGCTAATTGTTTAAAGGAGCCTGGGACCTCTCCCCTCTCTCTCACTTCCTCTCTTGCCATATGATATGCCAGCTCCCCCTTTGCATTCCACCATAATTGTAAGCTCCCTGAGGCCTCACCAGAAGCAAAGTGGATGCTGACACCATGCTTCCTGGACAGCTGCAGAACTGTGAGCCAAATAAACCTCTTTTCTCTACAAACTACTCAGCCTTAGGTATTCCTTTATAGTAATGCAAAACAGACTAACACAAATCCCAATCCCAGTATCCCTCCTCCTCTACAAGGTCCTAGGCAACCACAATCTACTTTCTGTCTCTGTGGGTTTGTCTATTCTGGACATTTTATATAAACTGAATTATATAATATGTGGTCCTTTGTGACTTTCTTCTTTTACTTAGCATAATATTTCAAGGTTCATACATGTTGCAGCGTGTATCAGTACTTCATTCCTTTTGTTCCTGAGCAATATTTGATTGCATTGACATGCCACATTTTATTTACCCATTTATCAGTTGATGGACATTTGGGTTGTTTCCAGTTTTTTACTATTATGGCTAATGCTGCTATGAATATTCATGTACCTAAGTGTAATTTTAAAGTTAAGTAATTCTTGCCTAAGGCTTAGGATACATCCCCCCAAAAATGAGAATAAAGCAAAGTTTTGCAAAGCAGCAAAGCAGAACTTTACTCTGTCAGTGATTGCCACTCTTCAGTCACCTTTTCCCACGGAAGATAGTCCTTAACAGCCTGATTTGGGAACATCAAAAGAGGTCCATCTAAAAATGTTGTGTTAAGCAGATTCAAACACATTTTTTTGTTTTGTTTTGTTTTGTTTGAGACCAAGTTTCACTCTTGTTGCCCAGGCTGGAATGCAATGGCGTGATCTCGGCTCACTGCAACCTCCACCTCCCAGGTTCAAGTGATTCTCCTGCATCATGTTGAATACATTGAGTTCTAAATTTCTCTTCAAAGAATCAGTATGTCAGTATGTTCCATTCTTTGTTCTCCATTTTAAAGTTTAACTTCCTTGTTCTCCTTGCCCGTAGTTTCAGTAAACAACTTTTCCACCAGTTCTAATCAGCAGTTCACATCTGTTCCCCTGGTCACCTGCTCTGTCCTGAGTCACCCCTGGTCTTCTGTTCCATCTGAGTCACCCCTGGTCACCTGCTCTGACCTGAATCATCCTGAGTTCTCTTTCTGTAACTGCCCTTCCCACCAAACTACTCACCCCGCCACTCTGACTTGTTCCCCTTCTCTCTTTAAAATAGCCAATCGGAATTATCTTAGACTGTGTGGTCCAACCCTAGCCAATAGGGGAACGACATAGCAGCAGGGGCTACCTGCATCAGGAATAAAAACCACTTCCCCTCCCTTGTTCAGGTGTGCTCTCACCATTGCTCCATCCACAAGTCACACTCTTCTATAGAAGTAAAATTGCCTTGCTGAGAAAATTAAATTTATGTTTGAGTGCTATTTCTTTTGTGGCACCAAAAGTTTATTTATAACACTCAGCTTCCCAGGTAGCTGGAATTACAGGCATGCACCACCATGCCCAGCTAATTTTGTATTTTTAGTAGAGATAAGGTTTCATCATGTTGGTCACGCTGGTCTCGAACTCCTGACCTCAAGTGATCCGCCTGCCTTGACCTCCCAAAGTGCTGGAATTACAGACATGAGCCACTACACCCAGCCTCAAACACATGTATTTATTGCATGTCTAATGTAGCAGAGAAAAAATAATTTTTTTCTACTTTTCATGATTTTTAGCTGATACAACTAAAATTCCTATAACAAAAGACAGATTAACAACAGAAAAACAAACATGTATGTCTCATTTATACCACGGGAGATACACAGGGAAAATGAGTAATTCTCTAAGAGGTGGTTTAAATTCCATCTACCAAAACAAAAAAAAAGGGGGCGGGGTGGGGAAGGTCCAGTTTTGCCAAGATGGCCAGGCAAACCACCATAAAACAGCATTAGGTTTGTTATGCAGATTTAAATCAGTGTCTTCTCCATTGGTAGGAGTGTATAATGATGTACAGTCACCCTTCTCTTCCTGGTGCAGAGAGGAAAACACCCTTAAATTGGAGATTTCCTTTGTAAATGTAAATTTTCCTTACAAAAGGGTAATTTCTATTCTTGTTTTCAGAGCTTCTCCTAGGTCTGCTATTTCTTAAAATAATTAAATCAGCATAATCCTTATGCTAAAGGAGCATATTTTGGGGTGATATATTCTAGTCCAGTACAGTCATATACTGGGGTGATGTGTCTTGAACCTCATCACTAATAAATAAAAAGTGCTATTTGTAGTGGGTAAATAATTTTAAAATATTTAAAAAAAATTTTTCTATATATTTTTTGTACCTCTTGGTCTTCCTCTGTATCCCTACCCCATTCAGTCATTCATTGCCTCAAGGAATAGATAACTCAAAGAATAGCAGAGAACAAAGGCTTTTGGATTTGTTATTGAACTGAACTTGGGTCTGCTCACTTGGCATAGCAAAGCCAAAAGCTGACATCAAGATTTGCTGTGAGATACTGCAGCTGTAGGTAAACAGCAGCAACAAAAACAAAATAAATTATTCATTAATTATAAAAAAAAGATATTCAATGAGAGAAAGAAAAGGATTTATTGTGGGATATCAAGCAAGGAGAATTGGTCAGATAATGCTTAAGGCCCAAACTCCCCATGGCTTATCAGCAAGAGATTTTAAGGGCAGGGGTACATTTCTGGAAAGCAGAAGTTATAGGCAAAATTGTAAATCAATATATGGAGGTTATACATTGGTTTAGCTCAAAAAGGCAGGATATGTTGAAGCCGGGGCTTATAGGTCATAGATAGATTCAGTGATTCTTTGATTTGCAATTGGTTAAGAAAACAAATCTGTGTCTTAAAAACTTGGGGTCCACAGAAAGGAATGTTCAGGTTTGGACTGTGGCATGACTTTCTTCAGGCCCCTCAGGAAGAAAATTAGAACAAGGAATGGCAGTCAGAGTTCAGTCTACATGACAGCCTATGTAACATTTTCCATCTGGTGGGAGTCTGGGTTTCTGAAAAATAACTCAGGGACATATGTCAAGATGTTATCTTTAGTTTTTATAGGGAACCAAATATCTGTGTCTCTAACTTACTTGGGTGGCTATTGTTTTAAATTATTATTACCTTTTTGCTTATCAGGTTGCTCATTTATTTCTCAAGGCTAGCCAAGTGCCTGGAATTTCCCTTGAGATGACTCAAAATTTTCCTTTATTTCCATTCTTGGGGGAGGGGGCAGTGGGCAAAAGGGCCCTGAAAGGGGCCTCCTGCTCTCAGATTTTGAATCTTGGAAACCAGGCAATAAATTTAAGAACATATGTGATGAGTTAGATTGAAGTGATGCATTATATCAAAGTTTTCTATCCTTCCCCACCAATTAAATTAAGTTATTCCAGAATTGAGGAAGAGAAAATGTATGAGAGAAAAGTGAGCCCAGAAAGGAAGCCCTGGAGAACCACAGGAAGGTTTATAGGATTACAGAGCAAAGTAATTGTGTGTCTCTCTTCCCTGGCAGAGCCTAAAAGAGGTGCCACAACCTCAGAGAAGAAATGACTGCAGGGTGTGCTTAGGCAGAGGGAACCTAAACAGCCTTGCAAGAGTTTCCCCTTAACTCAGCACAGAGTGATGACAAAAAGATGACTTTATGCTGCTAAGAGTGGCTCTGAAGTACCACAGGGTTTTAGCTCCACTTAATGTCCTAGGGTTGAGAGAAGCACAGGAATTCTATGCATTCAGCAGAAGTATAGATGTAACAAGGAACATTCATTGACCTGACTTAGAACAAGGAATGATGTAGCAGTGACCTATGTGGATCAGTGGCCAAGATCCAGGGCAGATTTTGGAGATCTTAGCAGGTGCCAGCATGACTAGTGATATGGTTTGGCTCTGTGTCCCCACCCATATCTCATCTTGTAGCTCCCATAATTCCCATGTGCCATGGGAGGGACCTGGTGGGAGATGATTGAATCGTGGGGTGGGTCATTCCCATGTTGTTCTCTTGATAGTGAATGAGTCTTATGAGACCTGATGGTTTTAAAAATGTGAGTTTCTCTGCACAAGCTCTCTTTGCCTGCTTCCATCCACATAAGATGTAGCTTGTTTCTCCTTGCCTTCTGCCATGAATGTGAGGCCTCCCCAGCATGTGGAACTGTAAGACCAATAAACCTCTTTCTTTTGTAAATTGTCCAGTCTCAGGTATGTCATTATCAGCAGCATGAAAATGGACTAATATAGTAAATTTATACCAGGAGTGGGGTTCTCATAAAAAGATAACCAAAAGTGTGGAGGTGACTTTGGAACTGGGTAGTAGGCAGAGGTTGGAACAGTTTGGAGGGCTTAGAAGAAGACAGAAAAATGTGGGAAAGTTTGGAACTCCGTAGAGACATGTTGAATGGCTTTGCCCAAAATGCTGATAGTGATATGGGGACAATAGAGTCCAGGCTGAGGTGGACTCAGATGGAAATGAGGAACTTGTTGGGTACTGGAGTAAAGGTGACTCTTCTTATAGCAAAGAGACTGGTGGCATTTTGACCCTGTCCTAGAGATTTGTAGAACTTTTAACTTGAGAGAGATGATTTAGGGTATCTGGCGGAAGAAATTTCTAAGCAGCAAAGCATTCAAGAGGTGACTTGGGTGCTGGTAAAGGCATTCAGTTTTATAAGGGAAGCAGAGCATAAAAGTTCAGAAAATTTGCAGCCTGACAATGATAGAAAAGAAAATCCCATTTTCTGAGGAGAAATTCAAGCTGGCTGCAGAAATTTGCATAAGTAACAAGGAGCCAAATGTTAATCCCCAAGATAATGAAGAAAATGTCTCCAGGGCATGTCAGAGGTCTTCACAGCAGCCCCTCCCATCACAAGCCGGGAGGCCTAGGAGGAAAAGATGGTTTCATGGGCCAGGCCCAGCGTCCCCATGCTGTGTGCAGCCTAGGGACTTGGTGCCCTGTGTCCCAACCACTCCAGCCAAGGCTGAAAGGGGCCAATGTACAGCTCAGGCTGTGGCTTCAGAAGGTCCAAGCCTTAAGCCTTGGCAGCTACCATGTGATGTTGAGCCTGCAAGTGCACAGAAGTCAAGAATTGAGGTTTGGGAACCTGTGCCTAGATTTCAGAAAATGTATGAAAATGCCTGGATGCCCAGGCAGAAGTTTGCTGTAGCGGTGGAATCCTCATGGAGAACCTCTGCTAGGGCAGTGTAGAAGGGAATTATGGGGTGGGACCCACCGCACAGAGTTCCTACTGGGGTACAACCTAGTGAAGCTGTGAGAAAAAGGCCACCATCCTCCAGACCGCAGAATGGTAGATCCACAGACAGCTTGCACTGTGCACCTGGAAAAGCTGCAGACACTCAATGCCAGATTGTGAAGGCAGCTGGGAGAGAGGCTGTACCTTGCAAAGTCACAGGTGCAGAGCTGCCCAAGACCTCGGGAACCTACTTCAGCATGACCTGAATGTGAGACATGGATTTGAAGGAGATCATTCTGGAGCTTTAAGATTTGACTGCTCTGCTGGATTTGGAATTGCATGGGGCCTGTAGCCCCTTTGTTTTGACCAATTTCTCTTATTTGGAATGGCTGTATTTATGCAATGCCTGGACCCCCATTTTATTTAAGAAGTAACTAACTTGCTTCTGATTTCACAAGTTCATACGTGGAGGACACTTGACTTGTCTTGGATGAGACTTTGTACTGTGAACTTTTGAGTTAATGCTGAAATGAGTTGAGACTTTGGGGGACTAATGGGAAGGCATGATTGGTTTTGAAATATGAAGATATGAGATTGGAATGGGTCAGGGGCAGAATGATATTGTTAGGTTCTGTGTCCCTACCCAAATTTCATCTTGTAGCTCCCATAATTCCTACGTGTTGTGGGAAGGACCCAGTAGGAGATGATTGAATCATGGGGCAGGTCTTCCCCATACTGTTCTCTTGATAGTGAATGGGTCTCACAAGATCTGATAGTTTTACAAATGAGAGTTTCTCTGCAAAAGCCTTCTTTGCCTGCTGCCATCCACGTAAGATGTGACTTGCTCCTCCTTGCCTTCCACCCTGATTGTGAGGCCTCCTCAGCCATGTGGAACTGTAAGTCCATAAACCTCTTTCTTTTTTTTTTTTTTTTTTTGAGATGGAGTTTCTCTCTTGTTGCCCAGGCTGGAGTGTGATGGCATGATCTCGGCTCACTGCAACCTCTGCCTCCCAGGTTCAAGCAATTCTCCTGCCTCAGCCTCCCAAGTAGCTGGGATTACAGGCATGTGCCACCACGCCCAGCTAATTTTTTCTATTTTTAGTAGAGACAGGGTTTCTCCATGTTGGTCAGGCTGGTCTCAAACTCCCGACCACAGGTGATCCACCCACCTCAGCCTCCCAAAGTGCTGGGACTACAGGCGTGAGCCACTGAGCCCAGCTCATAAACCTCTTTCTTTTGTAAATTGCCCAGTCTCAGGTAGGTCTTTACCAGCAGCTTGAAAACAGACTAACACACCTAGGTGACTACTAAAGACCAGATAACTCTTCATCTCAATTCCATATACCCAATGTCTTGGCATGATGTAAGACCCCAGTGCTTAGACCCAACACTGGGGAAAAGACAGGAAACCTCATATTGACCAAGATTAAGTTTCTGCTACTCAGAAAAATAAGGGATCTTAAAATAAATTTTCTAATAGAAAAATAAAATCATATTTCTGAATTAACAGTCTCAGATTTGTACATGTGAATTTTTTAAGAGTAATTTCAAGATCCCAGGAACTTGGCTCCAATGTTGTCCAAGTTCTGATTCCCCAGATCCTAAGATTTCATTTCTTTTCTAGAGATAGCCTAACTCTTCTCATTTGACATCAAAATCTTGCTTATCTTCCTGTGCTTGGGTGTGACCTCAGCTCTCCCTCCTCGCTACTATGTTATGTCCTCCTATAATATACACCCCATACGCAAAATTATTCTTTTAATACATGTAATTTTAACAGCTGTAAGCTCCATGAGGGAAGGAACCATATAGGTCTTATTCACCTGGCACATAACACAATGTCTGATATGTAATAAGCTATCGATAAATGGCTGTACAATTTTTTCCTACAAAAACACAAAAGAGCATAAGAATATGTCTTGAAGGATGTCCACTGCAGCATTGCTGGTAATCGTAAAAAATTAGATTCAAACTAAGAGTCCATCAATGGGGAAAGAGTAAGTAAATTAGGGTAATTAGCATATCTCTGTGATATGGAATAATAAGTGTGTGCAAGATAATCAGGGAAAGAAAAAATCTTTATTACAAAGTCAAGTTAGATATTTTCCTGAATTATATCCTGCCTTAGATAATCAATTCCATCACCCTCCTCTCCATGTCATGTAGATAACTGAGTTGACCATTATCCTTTGAGAGAGTCAAGTTCAAAAACTTGAAATTCCTCATATGTGGTGAGTCCTTAGAAAGACATATATGATTTAAGAAGATTATAGGCATTTATCAGGATATCCATTGGTTATCACCAATGATTATCATCATTACCATCATCAGTGACATTTATTGAATGCTCACTATGTGCCAGGTACCACATAAACACTTGATATATGTTATCTTGTTTTCAATTAACATAACAACCCTCTAAAGTAGGTATTTTTATACCAACTTTACAGAATGGGTTCAGGGATTGTGGCAAACAGACTGTACCATAACCCTCAATGTTTCTACCTTCTGCTGTTCACACATTTGTGTAATCCCCTCTCCTGAGTGTAGGTGGGACCTGTCACTTGACTCTAAGAGAATATGGCAAACGTGATGAGATGTCACTTCCATAATTATTTCACGTAATACAAGACAACTCCATTTCAGCAGACTGGAGTCAGAGACTCTCTTGAGGTAGGAAAACAGCCATATTAGAGGTACATGTGGCAAGGATCATGGGAACCTCAGGGCAGCTAAAACTGACAAGGCACAGGCTTCAGACATACGTTCAGTCACACGACCTCAAGGAAATGAAGTCTGCCAACAATCCACAGGAGTCTGGAAGCAGATTCTTGCCCAGTCAAGCTTTCAGATGGACACAAGCCTGGCCGACACCTTGACTGCAGGCTTGTGAGACCCTGAATAGAGGATCCAGCTAAGCTGATCCTGACTGTTGAAGCTACAAGATAATAAATGTGTGATTATAACACACCAGCTATGTGGTAACTGGTTATGCAGCAATAGAAAACTAATACAGGGAGGTGAAGTTTCTAGCCCTAGATCCCACAGGAGTCTGGGACTAGATATCCATCCCAGGTCTGTTCGCCTTAAAGCCCATGTTCAACAGGCATCCATGCCCTGCCCTCTTGCTCCCAGATGGTACTTTCAAGATTGTTCTAGGTATGAGCCTGCATCCTGAAACACGACTCAGCTGAATTCCCCTCATCAGCTCAAATTAAGGATCTTCCCTCACCTGTATCACCTAGCAGATTCCACTATCTTTTCATATATATTGAGCTTCCTGATAGAGGAACAATAATACGGGTTCACCTTGGGCACTATCAGAGAAGTTTTAGTAACCTGTGGCCCTGGTAGGACCTCCTTGAAGATATGGGGCTTCCATACATGTTCACAGCACCCCACTGTGGGGTTGGATGTGTGACTGCTTAGTTAGTTACTCAGTAACTGGATGGCGGCCAGCAAATTGTAGCACTTGCTTTAAATGATTTGCTGCTTGACAGCACCAGCACAATACCTACCAGTGTCCTATTAACCAGGATGGACGATCATCTCAAGCTCCCAGAATTCCCAGAGAATAACAATTTATGATAAATAATTATGGCATTTAAATATGGTGCTGTGCCCTTCCTTTTTTTTTTTTTTTTTGAGGAGTCTCGCCTTGCCGCCCAGGCTGGAGTGCAGTGGCGTGATCTCGGCTCACTGCAAGCTCCACCTCCCAGGTTCATGCCATTCTCCTGCCTCAGCCTCCCAAGTAGCTGGGACTACAGGCACATGCCATCACACTCGGCTAATTTTTTTTGTATTTTAGTAGAGACGGGGTTTCACCGTGTTAGCCAGGATGGTCTCGATCTCCTGACCTCGTGATCTGCCCGCCTCGGCCTCCCAAAGTGCTGGGATTACAGGCTGAGCCACTGCGCCTGGCCTGTGCCCTTCTATTATTGTCTTGTGAAAGCATTTGTAAACTACATTAATCAATTGACTATTACACTAAAGGCAGAATGCATTTAAGAGACGAATGAAAATATCCCTCATACATCATGGAGACACAAAACGACAGTAGTTCACCCATCCAACATTAAATCAGTAACCAGAATTTTAAAATTTTCTCTTGTAATAAGCTGTCATAAAAATATTTTCCTTATATCAATATATCCTCCTAAATGGTAGACTGAAAAATCAATAAGCTGGGATGCAAAAAGAAAAGGGAAATAAATATGTGTTACATATTTGTCATTACTCTTATTACAGAGGGAAGCATTTAAAGAAGCAAATGTTATTAAAATAGTGACATTAAATAAGTACCTATTTTATGGCTTGTCTGTTTATACATTCATTTGTTAATTCAACTCAGGTTGATCATATATCCATCAAGTTCAAAGGCTTACTATGTACCTGGGAAGAATACAAAAAAAATAGACATACAGTCTTTGCTTCCTGAGGCTTTCAACTATATGCATCTAACAATAACCATTTGGACTAATTTAAGCACAGAGAGCCACTGAAACATACCTATCCATTTTTGCACATATATTTTATCAGTACACATAGGCATAGAAAAAATCCCAGAAGGACGTATATCACAATGTAAACCATTGTTACCTCTGGGTGGTGAGATTACATGTAATAAAAAAAAAACTGTATTTCTTAAACAAATAGAAATTACCCACAAAAATAAAAATAATAATGTATAGCTATTAAAGAATGTTAAGGCTCGGAACACTATACTCCAAAGCATGACACTTTGGCATGCTGAGTACTTTGAACTGTAAAAGATGGGAAAGACCTCGGAAGCAAGAAGTTCTCTTTGCCTTCTCCACACTCCTTTCTCCCTCTCCCGTTTTCCTCCCAAGCAGGTCATGGAAATGAGGATCCCTCTTCTCCAAAGCGGCTCATAGAAACTAGAACCCCTCTCGCCCGAAGCAAGCCATAAAACCTCGAGAGGTCATTCTCTGACCTACCTCCTCTGAAAATAGGCCATAAGACCCTCATTGCAGAAGGGTCTTGCGCCATACCAGCAGGGAAAAAATCCTGTATGAAGAGGCCAAGAAGAATCCGAACAAACAGGCCTTGCTGGGGTCCCCTGTTTATTACCGTTAGAGCATACCCTTTTTGTCCAATCACATTTCTACATGGCTGTCCATTCTTCATTGAACCTAAGCATAAAAATATAATCTTCCTGGGTCTTTAGGCCTTCATTTCTGAAGGCTCTTGTGTCACATGAAACTTGATTGAGTTTGTTATGCTTGTCTCTTGCTAACCTGTATTTCCTATAGAAATGTTGGCTGTGGACCTCAAAATGAGTGAGGAAAAGGTATTACACCTTTTTGCTCCAAGATCTTTTAAACCATTAGGTCTGACATTAATTAAACAGGTCCACCAAATCCACCAAAACAATGATGCAAATTTTTCTTTGAGCAAAGAACCAACTAAGGGAAAATAAAGAATATTTAGTCCACATTCTTTTTTATTATTATTATAAGTTATGGGTACATGTGCAGAACTTCCAGGTTTATTACATAGGTATACACGTGCCATGGTGGTTCGCTGCACCCATCAACCTGTCATCTACATTAGGTATTTCTCCTAATGCTATCCCTCCCCTAGCCTTCCACCCTCTGAGAGGCCCCAGTGTGTGATGTTCCCCTCCCTTTGTCTATGTGTCCACATACACCCTCCAAGACTAAACCAGGAAGAAGTCAAATCCCTAGATAGACCAATAACAAGTTCTGAAATTGAGGCAGTAATTATAGCCTACCAAGCAAAAAAGTTCAGGACCAGATGGATTCACACCCAAAATTCTACCAGAGGTACAAAGAAGGAGGTGGTACCGTTCCTTTTGAAACTATTCCAAACTACAGAAAAAGAGGGAATCTTCCCTAACTCATTTTATGAGGCCAGCATCATCCTGATACCAAAAACCTGGCAGAGACACACCAAAAAAGAAAATTTCAGGCCAGTATCCCTGATGAACGTCAATGTGAAAATCCTCAATAAAATACTGGCAAATCGGAATCCAGCAGCACATCAAAAAGCTTATCAACCATGATCAAGTCAGCTTCATCCCTGGGATGCAAGGCTGGTTCAACATATGCAAATCAATAAATGTAATCCATCATATAAACAGAAACCAAGGACAAAAACCACGTGATTATCTCAATAGATGCAGAAAAGGCCTTCGACAAAATTCAACACCCCTTCATGCTAAAAACTCTCAACAAACTAGGTATTGATGGAATGTATCTCAAAATAATGAGAGCTATTTATGACAAACCACAGCCTGTATCATACTGAATGGGAAAAAACTGGAAGCATTCCCTTTGAAAACTGGCACAAGACAGGGATGCCCTCTCTCACCACTCCTATACAACATAGTATTGGAAGTTCTGGCCAGGGCAATCAGGCAAGAGAAAGAAATAAAGCGTATTCAAACAGGAAGAGAGGAAGTCAAATCGTTTCTGTTTTCAGATAACATGACTGTCTATTTAGAAAAACCCATCGTCTCAGTCCAAAATCTCCTTAAGCTGATAAGTAACTTCAGCAAAGTCTCAGGATACAAAATCAGTGTGCAAAAATCACAAGCACTCCTATACACCAGTAATAGTCAAACAGAGAGCCAAATCATGAGTGAACTCCCATTCACAATTGCTACAAAGAGAATAAAATACCTAGGAATACAACTTACAAGGGATGTGAAGGACCTCTTCAAGGAGAACTACAAATCACTGCTCAAGGAAATAGGAGAGGACACAAACAAATGGAAAAACATTCCATGCTCATGGATAGGAAGAATCATTCTCATGAAAATGGCCATACTGCCCAAAGTAATTTATAGATTCAATGCTACCCCCATCAAGTTACGATTGACTTTCTTCACAGAATTAGAAAAAACTACTTAAATTTCATATGAAACCAAAAAAGAGCCTGCAGAGCCAAGACAATCCTAAGCAAAAAGAACAAAACTGGATGCATCACGCTACCTGCCTTCAAACTATATTACAAAGCTACAGTAACCAAAACAGCTCGGGTACTGGTACCAAATCAGATATACAGACTACCATCAGAGAATACTAGAAACACCTCTACGTAAATAAACTAGAAAATCTAGAAGAAATAGATAAATTTCTGGACATGTACACCCTTCCAAGTCTAAACCAGGAAGTAGTCCACATTCTTTTAAAAAAATACATCTTCTTAAAATTAAGCATTATCTGCAATAGTGCTTAAGAGCTCCTTCATTATTTCCCCTCACAGGATGTTTAGGCTTATTTTTTTGCTTTGACTAAAATTTCAAAAGCTTTATAGCAGTATGTGTCCTGAAAGATCAGATTGCAACAAAGCACCTTTGAATCAGTTTGCAAGATGAGCCACAGGAATGCTGGAGGAGGGGTTCGGGGCATCAGGAACTGGAGGAAACTTCTGGCAGCAGAATTTAACCACGAACAGAGTACACGCTGCAGCCCCATTAGTATCGGGGAAGAAATAACAAGTGAAAGTGCACAAATGCAAAATGCTCTGTAAATGACTGTCTATTTCTTGGCTGTCCACATGTGAAATAGCTAGAAGGGGATGTTCTTGGCTGGAACACTCTGGAGAGGAGAAATGGAAGGGGGCCTTTGATCTATCTTCCTATGTGTGCAGACCTCTGCTGTGCCCATGCTGGCATAGGCCATGCATGCCCAAGCTGGACACTTAATCCTGGTCTGGCCTCTGGGCAGGAGGGTTGGGTGGAATCACAGAGGGCTTTTTCATTGTGAGCATAGGTGGGTGAGAAAGATTTTCATATGTTGACTTTGATATATTGAGTTCTCTATTCTTCAAATCGCATCATTTACCAGTGGTAAAGCTGGAAGGGCTAAGTTTGTGGTGCACACAGTCTTGCAGCTGCATGCTCTCATAGGGCAGGGGTCATATCTGTCTTCTTTACCATGGAAGATGTGGCACCTCACACGTGGCCTGGTATAGCACAGGGGCTCAATAGGTAGCTGGAAGATGATGCTACAAGGGAGTGAAGAAATGCATACTTTCTCCTGGTCACATTGAACATCTCTCATCTCCTAATGGGTCTTGTCCTTTCTACTTTTGCCCTTCGATAACCCATTCTCACACAAGAACCAGAATGATCTTTTTTAAAAACAAATCAGGTTCTAAAATTAGCTTACAGTGATGGTTGATACAACTCTCTAAATATACTAAAAACCATTGAACTGCATACTTCAAATGGGTAAATTTGTGATATGTAAATTCTATCTCAATAAGGCTGTTAAAAAAATTAGATTGTCATTCTATGCTTAACACCCTTCACTGGTTTCTGACATTTCACGTAGAATTCGCCAGACTGCTTATGGTGATGTACAACATCCTACCTTTCCACAGGCTCTGCCTGCCTCTCCAACCTCACCTCGCACCAGGCCACGGCTTACCTCCCACTCTTACCTGAATCTGCCTAGCTTGATCCTGCCTTCCACAATATTCTGTCCACAATATTCTTCTCCATACTTTTGTGCTTTTTTTCTTTTCTTCCTTTTATTTGCCCCTTAAGATTTCCACATCGTCTCTCTGTACATTCCGAATGGTGGCTCTCATTCAGATCTCAGCTCAAATTCCATCTTCCCACCTTAGGTCATGTAATGTGAATCACCATCATTTTCTCTCATATATATTTATACTTTTATAGGACTTCCATTTCAAATTATCTTGTTTCTTCATTGTTTCCCTCACTCAAATATAAGCTCTGTGAGGTAGAAAAAATCTTGTGTTTAACCCTTGAAGAACAGTGCCTCAGATACAGTAGGAACTAATAAATATACATTAAATGTTGACTGCCTGGTTCCTGCATGGTTTATTCTGCCAAACTTGTCAGAAAAAACAAACAAACAAACAAACAAATAAACCCATGAATGTTTACACCTTAGCATATCTTTACAAGAAAAAAATAGTTTTAAAACTCGTTGCTTTTGAATGACTTTCATTTTTACATGGCAAGGCAAAATAAGCAAGCTTCTATCTGGGAACAATTGATTTCCAAAGTTAGAAGATTAAAATCATGTAAATATTTCACTATACAGAAGGTATATATAATGCTGTTAAGGTTCAGTCATAGTCACTTTAAGGATGCGGGTGGAGGGAGAGGGACAGCTGGACTTCCAGTCCAGACCAATACTAAATGGAATTGCAGACGTAAAAGCAGCTGGATACTTACCAAAAGATCTTGTCTTCAGAGGTTTCCTTATTCTCCTTTCTTTGATTATTTAGAAATCTTAGGAAAAACCAAGATAGTATTTGTAAAGTTATCAAGAAAAGTCTTCCTTTTAAGACTTCACTTTTGGTAACCATATTTCAGGAATTATAGGGCTCGATGACAGCCACGTGCTCTGTGCTACTTTTAACATCTGACATTCATATAAGCCTTTGCTGCTTCCAAGTCCTTCCAAAAGGAACTGTCTCATTTGACTCACCACAGCCTATGGGAAAGGCAGACAGGTGCAGAATTTTTTAAGGAGAAGGAAGCAAAAGTTCAATGAGTTGAAGTGACTTGTCCAAGGTCCTGTTGCCAATAAAGAGGGTTTTAGTCACGTTTTTCTGACAAACCACTGGCTCTTTCAAAAGCCTTATTTAGGAAGCTACAGCAGTTCTCCTCACAGATTATCCAACAAGACGTGATAGCAATCAGTGTTCCAGAGAATTAGAACTGGAATAAAAGTAAGAGGATTTGTATTCAATTAAATAATTGATTTACCTCTAGATTCCTGAAAAGTCATCAGTTTGGCCCTTTAGTGTAACTAATTATACACATACACTAACGCGTGTTCTTCAATAGCCATATTGGTTTATGGAAACATCATTAAAGCTTAGCAATCTTTGTTTTTGATACTTTTAAGGTTTTGTTTCTACTGTTTACAAATGTTCTTAAAAGCTGTAAGTTCAGCTTTTAAAGCTTTTCGGAAGCAAACCAGCATGTTAATGAGTAACAGTTCGTATCAGGAAATATCCTTATGCTTGCATTTAAGTGCTTGCTTACTTCCAAAGTGTTTTTACGAAATTATTAATGTGGGAGGCATGTAAGATTTTAAACACTTTACATGGAAGCTCACTGACATTACTAGATAGATAACTGACACCATTTTTAGCCCTACAGGATGCTTCGTATTGATTTCAGTTCTTATAAGGCACTAATTTCTCAGAAGTCTTTGCTAAATCTATGAAACTAATTACAAAAAGATTCTCTTAAGATTTAAACACTAAGCACTCTGAAGAGATGTCTACAATCCCATGTTCACTGCAGCATTATTTACAATAGCCAAGATATAGAAAAAAACAGAGTACTTATCAACGGATGAGTGGACTTTTAAAATATGTATATATACAATATGGATATTATTCGGCCTTAAAAAAAAAACTCAGGAAATTCTGTCATTTGTGACATGGATGAAGCTAAGAACATTATGCTAAATTGAAATAAGCCAGGTACAGAGAGACACAATACGATCTCACTTATGCGTAGAATCTAAAAAGTCAAACTCACAGAAGCAGAGAGTAAAAGTGGTTACCAGAGGTTGGGGAGGGCGGTGGTGGTGGATGGGGAAAGACGAGATGTTGGTCAAAGGGTACAAAGTTTCAGTTAAATAAGAGGAATATATTCTGGTGATTATTGCACAGCACAGTGACTACAGTTAATAATAATGTATACTTCCAAAACAGCTAAAAAAGAGGATTTAAAATGTTTTCACTACCAGGAAATGATAAATATTTGAGGGTGAATATGCTTAATTAGCCTGATTCAAATCATTCCACATTGGATATATGTATCAAAAACACTATATTGTTATCCCATAAACAATTGTCAATTAAAAATTTAAAATATTCAGATGTCTCACCAAGACTCACGTAGCAAAACTAAATCTTTACACAAATATCTAAGCATTTAATCTTCACAGACATTTCTTGGGCTAGTTCATAAGATTGAATTTTTGATGTAAAATACTTCATTGGAGACCGTAACAGTTTGTCCTTGAGAGAGCTCTGTTGAGTACTTTGGGATGGAGAAAACTCCAACAGTTTATTATTCCATGTTTTATTACCCATTCTGACCACCCAATTGTTATTAATACCTAAAAAACCAAGCAATAACTAAAATGCAACTAATCTGCATCTTTTTGCATATCTTTTTCCCAGTCCCCATCCCTGTACAGCTCCTCTTCCTCTCAAGCAACTATTTTACTTTCCCATGAATAAAGAATAAGTTTCCAGTTGCTTACTGTAACAACCTGTTTTTCCATTCCTTACCTTTTACACTGAAGAACAGCTATAGGTATCATTAGTCCAATAACTGATTTCCGTAACAAAGATCTGAGGGGAAACTAGAAACTTTCCCTCAGAATCAAAAGATTTACTGATGTTCTGTAGTTTTAGGCTAAATTACTTCGTATAATACTGTTTTAATGCTTAATCACATATATCTGATAAAAATAATTTGTGGTTTCAACCAAAATATACATCTGAATTAAGTGATCTATTGACTCAATTGTGTGTGCCACACACATGATATATAAAGATGGAGCTGTTCAATAAGCCATGAGATGCAGAAGACAAATGAAAACTCCCACACTCTATGACGGTATTAATCACATATAGCACGTTATCTCAACAAGCTCAATGACAATGTTCTCCAGAGTGGCTTAATTAAGCACAGCAGCTAAGAAGCTTTGGTTTGGGCACCACCTAATGGCAGAAAATGTTTTTGTAAAATTCTACTTTGCTCCCTGTGACTTGCTAACTTTTGTATTTTAGTTTATACTGATTTAGAAAATGTCTGCCCTTTCTTGACCTATGTTAATGCTGTGTTCCATTTTCTTGAGAAGATAAAGCCCTTTCCATGCATACTTTGGAATAAGTTGTCTTTTACAGTGGGAAAAATGTACCAATGAAAAATGAATACTCTAAAACTTCTATTCTATCCGTAAGTATTTAAATTTTACTTCATAATTAAGAAATATATTTCAATTGAATCACTTTAGTCCTCAAACTCTTCTGCATTGTATATCCTCATAACCTGTCACAAAGAAAATAGTATATATTTCTGAAAAAAAGGTACTTATTAGAATTAAGTAATTTTATGTATCTGATTAGCTGCTAAAACTACTCCTGAATGTATAAATAGTGATATACATACCTTTAACATCACCATACACATATAAGTTTTTGCAAGAGATCCTTGCCTGAACATAATGTTCGTTTTGTCATTCAACAAAGAGGTAAAATATCTGTGGTAATATAGAACAGATAACCAATGTTTTAAGAAAAGATATTTATTATTTACACCACTGAAATTAGTCCTGTAAGAACAATATACACCATGTTTCTTTAAAAGGATCAATTCCTTTCAAATACAAGAACTGTATAAAGCAATATTGTCAACACAAAACAGTGGTCACATTACATATCTGCAGGCTTAAGCATTGCAAATAATATATTTTTTTAATCTTATGGCTAGATATTTTCACTGAAACAGTGTTAGCACTTAGACAAGATATAGCTGGAACAGAACAAAAACTTTTTGTTCATGCTTTTTAGGAATGAATCAGTGATATGTCCCTTTTAAAAATTTATTGCCTTTAACTGCTTTTATGACAATGGTTTTAGGCAGATTCTACTTAGCCATCAAAAAGAGACTCATTCTTGTTCCTTAGTTTTTATTCTTCAGTCTTCTGTTTCTCAACTAAGACGCAGCTGTATCAAGACTAACGTTTTCCAGCTTTACTTGGACATGTACACACATACAGGCCTAACTGAGACCGCTCAGAATTTAGAAATGTAACTAGTGGCATACAGAAGAGAAATTGTGTCCATGACAAAGAAACAAAAAATTCTTGGTAATTTTAAGCATAACAAACTAGGTTCTTTAAACAAAAAAAAAATTTTTTTTTTCTTTTTTGGTTTTAAAGGGAAAAGTACTAGTTTCAACATGAGTTTGGTCTTAGATTTAGTCAGACAATAACACAATTAGACAAAAACACAAAACATAACTTGTTTCCAAAGTCACAAAATGACATTGTTGAGTATACATTTTTCTCCACTTTGTATGTGTGTGTGTGTGTGTGTGTGTGTGTGTGTGTGTGTGTGATGGGGGGGCTGGGTGGGTCAGTAACCAATGCTGGAGAAAATATTTTTCAAGCGTAACAGAATATTCATATAGGGGACAAGCATTTTTTAGCATATTGCTATCATCTTCAAAAAATATAAAATTAAATTTACAAAAAAACTGGAAGACCAAGTATAAGCAGTATGGTATTTGCTTCAGTGTCCAGCACTATCATAATGATTTCTAGCATAAAAGCAAGAAGTTCTTGGATCTTAAGTATCTTCAATAACTGCCAGTATAACTTGTAACTACTGGCCTTGCTTCTTTGAGAGATATCTGCAAGAAATAAAATAAAGATGTCAAAGCTGTATCATGCTAAATTCATGAAGATAACCTAACTTTCCTCTCAAAGGAGTTTATTCTAATAACGAAACATTTCAAGATGAGTATTCTTAGTAGTCACTTACATCTACTGATTATGTGCACGCACAGTTCTAAGTACATGTATTAATTCATTTAGTCTTCACAACAGCTCTGAGGAGTTTCTATTAGAATTATTCCTATTTTACAGGCACAAACAGGTTAAGCAATTTGCACAAATTCACACAGCTAGAAAGTGGAAGAGCCTAGATTCAAAACAAGGCTCCAGAGGTCGTACTCATTGACTACCACTCCATACTGCCTTACTTCCAATGTGAAACTCACTATATTAACTAGTATTGTAACTTCCAAATACAGATCAAACTCCATAAAGATCTTATTTTTGTTACATCAAGACAGTGGGCAAAAGATGCTAAAGGTCTTTGATTAAGAGTGTAAAAGATACAAGACATTAATTTACTAAGCAAACAAATGTTTTTCATATTGTTTAACAGAAATCTACCACTAAATTAAAAACTTGATCTCTATTTCTAACATTTACAAACTACTATAATTGGTGGTGTGGGGATGGGGAAAGAGTTCCTAAAATCAGCAAACTTGGACATGTTTTGCTGGTACAATTTGCTCACTTTGTGGCACTGCACTAAGTATTTACTATCTCCATGACTCAGTTACATCATTTGCAATTTAAAGATGGGGGTAAAAATGTCTGCTTTATCTTCCTATTAGGATTATAGACTCTTAGAAGACTTGTGTCAAAGTGATCTGAAAAGTCAAAAGTGGAATCTGAAAAGCCAAAGTGTTATTATTACACAAATATAGTTTCTTTTGGTGCTGTATTACTGGAACCAGATCCTTAAAGATCTAATTCCCCCTCAAATACTGTAATACATAGCAATACCTTCCACTTCTCCAGGGGATTTTCTCTGTCTCAAAACCTTGATGTTCATAGGCAACGTCTATATAGATTTGTGCATACAGTTGGGTTTAGATAAAAGACTGAAAGACTATATACCAAGATGGTAACAGTGTTTATCTTTAAAAAGGAAAATTATGAGTAATTGTTTTTGTAGTGGGATAAACTTTTCTGATTTTTCTGCTACACACAAGTTACTTGTAATTTTTAATACCATTTATGAAATTTTTACATGTGTTTTATTTTATCCTGACATTATGTTACAGTATGAGAAGAGGGATTATATTCCATGTGATTCATAAAGGAGTAGCCTACCTAACATCGCAAAATAATTTATAGGCAGCATCACCAGCACATGCTAGTCTCTCAAGTTCTCTCTTCTAGAAGTATTAAAGAGCTTACAAGAGGTATGTTTACGAACAAGTTAGAGGTTAAGATGAAAGGGGAAAATACTTTCAGGGGGTAGGTCACTGGATTAGAAAATGTTTTTAGAAGTCACCTATTTTAAATAAAAATTAAGACAGCTATATATATACTGGGGTCACTGATGAAAAATGATATTTTTTTCTTCATTGATGTAAAGAGAAAATAAATAAGCAATTAAAACTTACCTTTCCCAATATTTGTGATTTAGATCCAAAAAGTCATCTAATTTTGCTATCTCCTTGAGGTACTGAGTTAATTTTAAAAGTTCTTTGTCTTTATCTCGATTTAGGTGCGCTTTCATAAAAGGCCTTATCTATTAGGAAACAAACATTACTCAACACATCACAATGTGATAAGGAAAACTAACAAATCTATACTATCATTTCAATTAGAGTTAATGAGGTTAAAATATCACCAAGAACATAAATACTAAAAATTACTTTTATATTAGCCTAAGTAGAAAGTCATGTATAATGTTTACAAATTACAAACTCTTCTACCTATTTTACCTAACATTATCTTTTCAATCTGAACCTGACAACACCAGCTTTCTTACTGCACTTGAATCCATACATAGCTACTCTACTTTGCAAAACTACTTAGCCTTTCCCGCCTCCTATCATTCTAGTTGCTTCTAATTAATTTCATTCACATTATTTTATTCATAAAAATTTAACCCAAATACCAGCTTGATCTAACAGGACAGTGAGATAAATTTTAACAACGATGATTTTTATTTTTCTATTAAATTTTTGTATAGCTGAGATACCATTATACATTTATATAACCTGTTTCCTCCTACATTTTATCATAAGTATTTTTCTTTATCATTAAATTCTCCATTAAAATCATTTTTCATTATGCAAGAGTTTTCCATAAAAAGAACTGTCATATTTTCCAAATGTTTAAGGCTGATCTATTTTATGATGAAAAAGAATTTAAAAAGCATTATTTCAAACCATACACATCAGAATAATAGACGGAGGTAGGGAGCTGCAATTAGTAAGGAATATCATATCTTGACTTGAGTGGTGGTGCTATGAATGCATATGTTTATATGCAATCTTTATCTAGATTTGCATACATCTATGCTTAAAAAAGACTAGAGGACTATAAATCAAGATGGTAATAGTGTTTATTTTTGGAAAGGAAAATCATGAGTAATTTTAGTGGAATAAAATTTTTTACAAGAATTATCTTTACAGTTTGTTAAACTATAAACTTATGCTCTTTTCCTTATTTTATAGCTTCAATAAAGAATTTTACTGTTTTGTAAAAGACATCTGCTCAAATACCTTCATACAACTCAAGACAGTCTTTCAATAATTTTAAATTGATTTTAGATAATATGATATGACTAAGATTTACTTCAAAATATTAAGGAGAGGGAAGTAGGGTATACAGCAAACAATAACCATCCATGAATTAATAAGTTAATTTAAACTGAATGATATCTACATGGGGTTTAAGCAATGTTATATAGTTCTATTTACATTTGAATTTTTCTGTTATCTTTAAAAAAAATCATACGTATTCCTAAAGCACACATATTCCTAAAGCACACATGTAAGGACTGATTTCTTCATACTTAGCAAAGTATTAATATATTCTTTTGATTTGGAGAAAATGCAAATTGGTCATTAGTTATTAATTTCACACAGTTAACACTGAAAAATGAATGATATTTAATCATTGTCACTTACTGAGAAGCAAGAACAATGAATGAGCCCAAAGAAGTCTACTAACATACCTATTAAGTGTAGGGAAGGGTTTAAGTATTTTTTACATACTTTTCTTCTGTCAATGGAAAAACACCACCAGTCTGAAATGGACAGAAGAAAATTTTCCCAGGTGTTCTACTCTCATCAGAACAGCTTGGTGCCAGTGACCTCCACACTGTTAGCTGGCTCCCATACTGCTTGAAGGGCACCAGTCAGAGCTGTCAAAGGGAGTCTTCTCAGAAATCAGCATTTGTGGGAGATCCCACTTCCAAAAAGGTAGTGCAGCAGTGCTGTTTCCCAGCAGCAGTGAATGTGGGGGATGAAGACGACACTTTACAGGGCCTTGCTTAGGCCCTGGGGATGGGAGTAAACAGAGGCATGATATGAGGATGTAGTGAAATGAGTTTCTGCATAATCCTGGGCGATATGGTAATGTTTTAAAGTATTCCTTCATTCACTTCCTAAGGACTGAAAGGCAACAAATTAACTTTTAAACAATTAATATATAATGTACCAAAGTGTCCAAATTTAAACAGCGGGAAATTACAGGGTTGGTGGGTAGTAAATAAGATTTTCAACCCAAGGCTCTGCTAAGTTATTTTTACTTTCCAAACATTTGCTCTTAAGCACTATTAAACAACAAAACTAAAATATTCTGATGATTCTGGTTCTAAAATTTTAAATAAACAAATTAAGAGTAAAAATCTATTCACTTAATTGACTTCACTTGCTCCAGTATAACCACTGTTTACATTTTTAAAAACTGATCTAAGTGATCACTAAAAGGACAGGAAACCATCATCTTGTCTCAGGTCAAGGAAGCATTTTTAGGAACTTAAGATTGTCTAGATTAGCTGAATTCTCCTATATCATAATTTCCTTGTATGGACAATAAAAATGAAGTTTTCAGCTGATAAGCTGCTTTATCCATGACCAAGATTCACATTCTTTTAGTGTAATTCTAAATTTATATTCACAGTACCTTCCATATATTTCAAACCTTATGACTGACAAGCTTATGTTTAATAGAAGTTAACTATTTTAAAAATAAGCAGTCTTATTTTTAAGATCTACATGAAATCTTTGAGATTTCTACCAAGCGCATTATGAAAGCATGATAACAAAACACAGTATTTGAGGATATTTCTCCATTTTAGAACTGTTTCTGGGCTGGGCGCAGTGGCTCATGCCTGTAATCCCAGTACTTTGAGAGGCCGAGATAGGTGGATCGCTTGAGCTCAGGAGCTCGAGACCAGCCTAGGCAATGTGGTGAAACCTTGTCTCCACCAAAAATTAGCTAGGTGTGGTAATGTGCACCTGTAGTCCCAGTTACTCAGGAGGCTGACATGTGAGGATCACTGGAGCAAGGGAAGTCGAGGCTGCAATGAGCTGTGATCATGCCACTGCACTCCAGTCTGAGCGACAGAGCAAGACCCTGTCAAAAAACCCCACCTGTTTCTATGCCGACGTGGGCAGATCTTTAATCTTAATCTTAACCTTTAATCTTTAACCTTAAAAGAGGTTTTCATGAAGTGTTATCTTGGGTAGATTAAATTTATAAAAAAGAGGTTTTCAATAAAAGACACACAAGGACCACCTGTGGAGTGTCTAAATATACCTATGGAATTAGAATTTAGGGGATGGGGACATATGTATTTTTAGAAATTCCTTCAGTGGGTCTACTGAGTACAGTCTTTTAAAAACCCAACTGTAAAGTAATATAAAGAACTAGACATTTACAATAACATCTCTCCCTGCAGCAAGAGATGGAGCTCAAATGATGGTTAGGAAAACAAAGTTTCTTCTAAACAAACACGAAACTAATGATTGTATTTTTTTTTTTTAAAGCTAAACATCTCAAAAATTATTCCTTGACGGCCGGGCGCAGTGGCTCACGCTTGTAATCCCAGCACTTTGGGAGGCCGAGGTGGGCGGATCACGAGGTCAGGAGATCGAGACCACGGTGAAACCCCGTCTCTACTAAAAAATACAGAAAATTAGCCGAGTGTGGTGGCGGGCGCCTGTAGTCCCAGCTACTCGGAGAGGCTGAGGCAGGAGAATGGCGTCAGCCCGGGAGGCGGAGCTCGCAGTGAGCCGAGATTGAGCCACTGCACTCCAGCCTGGGCGACAGAGCGAGACTCCATCTCAAAAAAAAAAAAAAAAATTATTCCTTGACCATCACGGGATCACCTTCTTGCAAGAACAGTAAT
>NW_022096847.1:0-57090 GCF_006542625.1 Nomascus leucogenys
CCATTCCATTCCACTCCACTCCATTTCATTCCATTCCATTCCACTCCACTCCACTCCACTCCACTCCATTCCTATCCATTCCATTCCATTCCATTCCATTCCCTTCCATTCCATTCCATTCCATTCCATTCCATTCCATTCCATTCCATTCCATTCCATTCCAGTGTTTTCCACTAGAATCCACTCCACTCCACACCAATCAATTCCAATCCATTCCATTCCATTCCATGCAAATCCACTCTTTGCCACTCCATTCCTCGCTACTCCACTGCATTAAACTCCTTCCCATTCACCTCCATTCTGGTAGCCTCCATTAGATTCCATTGCTTTCGATTCCATTCCATTCCATTCCATTCCATTCCATTCCATTGAATTCCATTCCATTCCATTCTTTTCCTTTTCTTTCCTCTCCACTCCATTCCACTCCACTCCACTAGCTTCCTTTCTTCTCCATTCCACTCCACTGCATTCCACCTCACTTTTTTCCATTCAATTCCATTCAATTCCATTCCATACCATTCGATTCCATTCCATTCCATTCCATTCCATTCCACTCCTTTCCACTCCACTCCACTCCCTTCCTTTCTTCTCCATTCCTCTCCACTACACTCCACTGCACATTTTTACTTTCCATTCCTTTCCAGTCCAATGCATTCCAGTCCATTCCATTCCATTTCATTCCTTTCTATTCCTCTCCCATCCATTCCACTCTAATTCGCTCACGTCCTTTCTTCTCCATTCCACTCCACTACACTCCAGTGCAATTTTTTATATTCCATTCCATCGCATTCCTATCCTTTCCATTACCATCCATTCCATGTCATTCCATTCCATTCCATTCCAGTCCTTTCCATTCCATTCCATTCCAGTCCTTTCCATTCCATTGCATTACATTCCTTTCCATTTCCTTCCATTCCATTTCATTCTGTTTCATTCCTTTCCATTCCATTCCACTCTACACTATACGACTCCATTCGATTCCACTCCATTTCATTCCTTTCCTTTCCATTCTGTTCCGTTCCATTCCATTCCATTCCGATGCATTCCATTCAATTCATTTCATTCCATTCCATTCCATTCCATCCCATTCCTTTCCATACCATTCCATTAAATTTCATTCATTCCATTCCATTCCACTCCGCTCCATTCCATTCCATTCCACTCAACTCCACTCCACTCCATTCCATTCCAATCCATTCCATTCCTTTACATTCCATTCCATTCCCGTCCATTCCATTTGATTCCAGTGTTTTCCACTAAAATCCACTCCACTCCACACCAATCAATTCCATTCCATTACATTGCATTCCATGCAAATCCACTCTTCACCACTCCACTCCTCGCAACTCCACTGCATTCCATTCCTTCCCATTCACCTCCATTCTGGTACCCTCCATTCGATTCCATTCCTTTTGATTGCATTCCATTCCATTCCATTCCAATCTTTTCCTTTTCTTTCCTCTCCACTCCATTCCACTCCACTCCGCTTGCTTCCTTTCTTCTCCAGTCCACTCCAGTGCATTCCACCTCACTTTTTTCCATTCCAATCCATTCCATTCCATTCCATTCCATTCCTTACCATTTGATTCCATTCGATTCCATTCCATTCCTTTACATGACATTCCACTCCTTTCCACTCAACTACACTCACTTCGTTTCTTCTCCATTCCCCTCCACTACACTCCACTGTCCTTTTTTGCTTTCCATTCCTTTCCAATCCAATGCATTCCACTCCATTCCATTCCATTCCATTGCATTGCATTGCATTCCATTCCATTCCATTCCATTCCATTCCATTCAATTCCTTCCCATTCTATTCTATTCCATTCCATTCCATTCCATTCCACTCCACTCCACTCCTTTCCATTCCATTCCATTCCATTCCAATCCATTCCATTCCATTCCATTCCAGTCATTTCCGTTCCATTCTACTCCATTCCAATCCACTCCACTCCCTTTGTTTCTTCTACAGTCCACTCCACTGCACTCCACTGCACTTTTTTCAATTCCATTCCATTCCATTCCATTCCATTCCATTCCATTCCATTCCATTCCATTCCTTTCCATTCCATTCTATTCCATTCCATTCTTTTCACCTAGAATCCACTAAACTACAGTCCAATCCTTTCCATTACATTCCATTCACTTCCTTGCACATCCACTCTTTTCTACTCCTCTCCTCTCATCTCCACTGCATTCCATTGCTTAAGAGTCGCCTCCATTCCAGTCCACTCCTTTCAATTCCATTTCTTTCCATTCCATTCCCTTCCACTTCTTTCCACTCCACTCCACTCCCTTCCTTTCTTCTACATCCTCTCCACTACATTCCACTGCCCTTTTTTGCCTTCCATTCCATTCCATTCCGATGCATTCCATTCCATTCTTTACATTCAATTCCACTCCATTCCATTCCGATGCATTCCATTCCATTCTTTACATTCCATTCCACTCCATTCCATTAAATTCCATTATTTCCATTCCATTACACTCCACACCATTCCATTCCATTGCATTCCATTCCATTCCATTCTTTTCCTTTCCATTCCACTGCACTCCATTCCACTCTGCTCCATTAGCTTCCTTTCTTCCCCTTTCCTCTCCAGTGCACTCCAATTAATTTTTTTCCTTTACATTCCATTCCATTCCATCCCATCCCATTCCATTGCATTCCATTCCATTCCATTCCATTCCATTCCGTTCCTTCCCATTTCCTTCCATTCCATTTCATTCTATTTCATTCTATATCATTCCATTCCACTCTACTCCATACCACTCCATTCCATGCCACTCCATTTCCTTCCATTCCATTCCATTCTATTCCATTCCATTCCATTCCATTCCATTCTTTTCCTCTGGAATCCACTCCACTTCACTCCAATCCATTCCATTCCACTCCATTCCTTTCCATTCAAACCCACTCTTCTCCGCTCCACTGCTTTCCACTACACAGCATTCAATTACATCCCATTTGGCTCCATTCAGGCCGGACCATTCCATTCCATTCCATTCCAGTCATTTCCATTCCATTCTACTCCATTCCAATCCACTCCACTCCCTTCCTTTCTTCTACAATTCACTCCACCTCACTCCACTGCACTTTCCATTCCATTCCATTCCATTCCATTCCATTCCATTCCATTCCATTCCATTCTTTTCACCTGGAATCCAGTATGATATAGTCCAATCCTTTCCATTCCATTTCTTTCATATTCACTGTTTTCTACTCCACTCCTCTCATCTCCACTGCATTCCATTGCTTAACATTCGCCTCCATTCCAGTCCACTCCATTCGATTCCATTCCTTTCCATTCCATTCCATTCCACTTCATTCCACCCCACTCCACTCCCTTCCTTACTTCTACATTCCACTCCAGTACACTCCACTGCCCTTTTTTGCATTCCATTCCATTCCATTCCGATGCATTCCATTCCATTCATTCCATTCCGTTCCATTCCTTTGCATTCCATACCATTCCATTCCATTAAATTCCATTCATTCTGTTCCATACCATTCCATTCCACTCCACTCCATTTCATTCCATTCCATTCCACTCAACTCCACTCTACTCCATTCCAATCCATTCCATTCAATTCCATTCCCTTCCATTCCATTCCATTCCATTCCAGTGTTTTCCAGTAGAATCCACTCCACTCCACACCAATCAACTCCAATCCATTCCATTCCATTCCATGCAAATCCACTCTTCGCCACTCCATTCCTCGCTACTCCACTGCATTAAATTCCTTCCCATTCGCCACCATTCTGGTAGGCTCCATTCTATTCCATTGCTTTCGATACCATTCCGTTCCATTCCATTCCATTCCATTCCATTCCATTCCATTCCATTCCATTCCATTCCTTTCCATTCCATTCCATTCCATTCCTTTCCATTCCATTCCATTCCATTCCATTGCATTCCATTCCATTCCATTCCATTCTTTTCCTTTTCTTTCCTCTCCACTCCATTCCACTCCACTCCACTAGCTTCCTTTCTCCTCCATTCCACTCCACTGCATTCCACCTCACTTTTTTCCATTCAATTCCATTCCATACCATTCGATTCCATTTGATTCCATTCCATTCCATTCCACTCCTTTCCACTCCACTCCACTCCCTTCCTTTCTTCTCCATTCCTCTCCCCTACACTCCACTGCACTTTTTTACTCTCCATTCCTTTCCACTCCAATGCATTCCATTCCATTCCATTCCATTTCATTCCTTTCTATGCCTCCACAATCCATTCCACTCCAATTCGCTCATGTCCTTTCTTCTCCGTTCCACTCCACTACACTCCAATGCAATTTTTTATATTCCATTCCGTCGCATTCCAATCATTTCCATTACCATCCGTTCCATGGCATTCCACTCTCTTCCATTCTTCTCCATTCAACTCCACTGAATTCGTCGTCACGTTTTTCAATTCCATTCCATGTCATTCCATTCCATTCCATTCCAGTCCTTTCCATTCCATTGCATTGCATTCCTTTCCATTTCCTTCCATTCCATTTCATTCAATTTCATTCTGTTTCATTCCATTCCATTCCATTCCATTCCACTCTACACCATACCACTCCATTCCATTTCACTCCATTTCATTCCATTCCTTTCCATTCTATTCCCTTCCATTCCATTCCTTTCCATTCTATTCCATTCCATTCCATTCCGATGCATTCCATTCCATTCATTTCATTCCATTCCATTCCATTCCATCCCATTCCTTTCCATACCATTCCATTAAATTTCATTCATTCCATTCCATTCCACTCCACTCCATTCCATTCCATTCCATTCCACTCCACTCCACTCCACTCCATTCCAATCCATTCCTTTCCATTCCATTCCTTTCCATTCCATTCCCTTCCCTTCCATTCCATTTGATTCCAATGTTGTCCTCTAGAATCCACTCCACTCTACACCAATCAGTTCCATTCCATTCCATTCCATTCCATGCAAATCCACTCTTCACCACTCCACTCCTCGCAACTCCACTGCATTCCATTCCTTCCCATTCACCCCCATACTGGTACCCTCCATTCGATTCCATTCCTTTCGATTGCATTCCATTCCATTATTTTCCTTCTCTTTCCTCTCCACTCCATTCCACCCCACTCCGCTAGCTTCCTTTCTTCTACAGTCCACTCCACTGCATTCCACCTCACTTTTTTCCATTCCTTTCCATTCCATTCAATTCCATTCCATTCCATTCCATTCCTTTCCATTCCATTCCTTACCATTTGATTCCATTCAGTTCCATTCCATTCCTTTACATTACATTCCACTCCTTTCCACAACACTCCACTCCCTTCCTTTCTTCTCCATTCCTCTCCACTACACTCCACAGCCCTTTTTTGTTTTCCTTTCCTTCCCAATCCAATGCATTCCATTCCATTCCATTCCATTCCATTCCATTCCATTCCATTCCATTCCATTCCATTCCTTCCCATGCTATTCTATTCCATTCCATTCAATTCCATTCCACTCCACTCCACTCCTTTCCATTCCATTCCATTCCATTCCATTCCATTCCATTCCATTCCATTCCATTCCATTCAATTCCATTCCATTCCAATCAATTCCTTCCCATTCTATTCCATTCCATTCCATTCCATTCCTCTCCACTCCACTGCTTTCCATTCCATTCCATTCCACTCCATTCTCTTCCATTCCATTCCAATCCATTCCATTCCATTCCATTCCATTCCATTCCATTCCATTCCATTCCATTCCATTCCATTGTTTTCCGCTAGAATGCCCTCCAGTCCCCACCAATCCATTCGATTCCATTCCATTCAAGTCAAATCCACTCTTCTCCACTCCACTACTCACCACTCCACTACAATCCATTCCATCCCATTCGCCTTCATTCCTGTCACGTCCATTAGATTCCATTCTATTGTTACCCATTCCATTCTATTCCAATCCATTCCATTCCATTCCATTCCATTCCATTCCATTCCATTCCACTCCACTCCACTTCTTTCCATTCCATTCCATTCCATTCCACTCCGTTCTCTTCCATTCCATTCCAATCCATTCCATTCCATTCCATTCCATTCCATTCCATTCCATTCCATTCCATTGTTTTCTGCTAGAATGCCCTCCAGTCCCCAACAATCCATTCGATTCCATTCCATTCAATTCAGATCCACTCTTCTCCACTCCACTACTCACCACTCCACTGCACTCCATTCCATCCCATTCGCCTTCATTCCTGTCACCTCCATTGGATTCCATTCCATTGTTACCCATTCCATTCTATTCCATTCCATTCCATTCCATTCCATTCCATTGCATTCCATTCCATTCCGTTGCATTCCATTCCATTCCATTGCATTCCATTCCATTCCATTCCATTCCATTCCATTCCATTCCATTCCATTCCATTCCATTCTTTTACATTCCATTCCACCTCACTCCATTCCACTCCTCTCCACTGGCTTCCTTTCTTCTCCCTTCCACTCCACTGCATTCCAATGCACTTTTTCCATTCCATTCCATT
Organism: Nomascus leucogenys; assembly: GCF_006542625.1. Classification (NCBI taxonomy): domain Eukaryota; kingdom Metazoa; phylum Chordata; class Mammalia; order Primates; family Hylobatidae; genus Nomascus; species Nomascus leucogenys. Next base: position 6,501 of record NW_022096847.1, read on the forward strand.
ATATTCCATTCCATTCTTTCCCTGTAGAATCCACTCCACTCCACTCCAGTCCATTCAATTCCGTTCCATTTCATTCATATCTACTGTTCTCCAATCCACTCCTATTCACTCCACTTTATTCCATTCCTTCACATTCGCCTCCATTTCAGTCCACTTCATTTTATTCCATTCCATTCCATTCCATTCCATTCCATTCCATTCCATACCATTCCATTCCATTCTTTCCTTTCCATTCCACTCCACTCGTTCCCACTCCACTCCACTAGCTTCCTTTCTTCTCTATTCCACTCCACTGCACTCCAATGCATTTTTTCCTTTCCATTAGATTCCATTCCATTCCTTTCCATTCCAATTTTTTCCTCTAGAATCCACTGCAATCTACTCCATTCAATTCTAATTCACTCCATTCCATTTCACTCAATTCTTTTCCACTAGAATCCACTCCACTCCACTCCAATCCATCCCATTCCATTCCATTTCATTCACATCTACTTTTATCCCCTGCACTCCTCTCCACTCCACTGCATTCCATTCCCTCTCATTTGCTTCTCAGTCCATTCCATTAGATTCCATTCCATTCCATTCCATTCCATTCCATTCCATTCCATTCCATTCCATTGCATTCCTTTCCATTCCATTCCATTCCTTTCCTTTCAATTCCATTCCTTTCAATTCCAGTCAATTCCATTCCTCTCCAATCCATTCCCCTCCACTCAACTGGCTTCCTTTCTTCTCCATTGCACTCCCCGACACTCCAATGCACATTTTTCCATTCAATTCCTTTCCATTCTTTTCCACTCCTTTACACTCCACTCCATTCCATTCCATTGCGTTCAATTCCTTTCCATTCCACTCCATTCCATTCCATTACCTTCAATTCGATTCCATTCTTTTCCACTCTAATCAACTCCAATCCACTGTAATCCATTCCAATCCAGTCCATTCAATGCAAATCCGCTCTTCTCCACTCCGCTTCTATCCACTCCACTTCATTCCATTTATTCCCATTCGCCTACAGTGCAGTCCACTCCATTCTATTCCATTCTATTCCAATCCATTCCATTCCATTCCATTCCATTCCATTCCATTCCTTTCTATTCCTCTCCGATCCTTTCCACTCCACTTCGCTCGATTCCTTTCTCCTCCATTCCACTGCACTACACTCCAATGCACTTTTTTACATTCCATTCCATTCCCTTCCCTTCCATTCCACTCCATTCCATTCCATTCCATTCCCTTCCCTTCCCTTCCCTTCCCTTCCCTTCCCTTCCCTTCCATTGCATTCCATTCCATTCCATTCCATTCCATTCCATTCCATTCATATTCACTGTTCTCCACTCCAATCATTGCAACTACACAGCATTCAATTCCATTCCATTCAGCTCGATTCAGCTCCATTCAAGCCACTCCATTCCATTCCTTTTCATTCCATTCCATTCCATTCCATTCCGTTCCATTCCTGTCATTTCCGTTCCATTCTACTCCATTCCAATCAACTCCACTCCCTTCGTTTCTTCTACAGTCCACTCCACTGCACTCCACTGCACTTTTTTCCATTCCATTCCATTCCATTCCATTCCATTCCATTCCATTCCATTCCATTCCATTCTTTTCACCTAGAATCCACTAAACTACAGTCCAATCCTTTCCATTCCATTCCATTCGCTTCCCTGCAAATCCACTCTTTTCTTCTCCTCTCCTCTCATCTCCACTGCATTCCATTGCTTAACAGTCGCCTCCATTCCAGTCCACTCCATTCGATTCCATTCCTTTCCATTCCATTCCATTGCACTTCTTTCCACTCCACTCCACTCCCTTCCTTTCTTCTGCATCCTCTCCACTATATTCCACTGCCCTTTTTTGTGTTCCGTCCCATTCCATTCCAATGCATTCCATTCCATTCATTCCATTACATTACACTCCATTCCATTAAATTCAATTCTTTCCATTCCATTCCACTCCACACCATTCCACTCCATTGCATTCCTTTCCATTACATTCTTTTCCTTTCCATTCCACTGCACTCCATTCCACTCTGCTCCATTAGCTTCCTTTCTTCCCCTTTCCCCTCCAGTGCACTCCAATTAAAATTTTTTCCTTTACATTCCATTCCATTCCATTCCATTCCATCCCATCCCATCCCATTCCATTCCATTCCATTCCATTCCATTCCATTCCATTCCATTTCATTCCATTCCATTCCTTCCCATTTCCTTCCACTACATTTCATTCAATTTCTTTCTATATCATTCCCTTCCATTCCATTCCACTCTACTCCATACCACTCCATTCCATTCCACTCCATTTCATTCCATTCCATTCCATTCTATTCCATTCCATTCCATTCCATTCCATTCCATTCCATTCCATTCCATTCCATTCTATTCTTTTCCTGTAGAATCCACTCCACTTCACTCCAATCCATTCCATTCCACTCCATTCCTTTCCATTCAAACCCAGTCATCTCCGCTCCACTCCTTTCCACTACACTGCATTCAGTTACATCCCATTTGGCTCCATTCAGGCTGGACCATTCCATTCCAATCCATTCCAGTCATTTCCGTTCCATTCTACTCCTTTCCAATCCCCTCCACTCCCTTCCTTTCTTCTACAATTCACTCCACTGCACTCCACTGCACTTTGTTCCATTCCATTCCATTCCATTCCATTCCATTCCATTCCATTCCATTCCATTCCATTCTTTTCACCTAGAATCCAGTACGATACAGGCCAATCCTTTCCATTCCATTTCTTTCAAATTCACTCTTTTCTACTCCACTCCGCTTATCTCGACTGCATTCAATTGCTTAACATTCGTCTCCATTCCAGTCCACTCCATTCAATTCCATTCCTTTCCATTCCCTTCCATTCCACTTCTTTCCACTCCACTCGTCTCCCTTCCTTACTTCTACATTCCACTCCAGTACACTCCACTGCCCTTTTTTGCATTCCATTCCATTCCATTCCATTCCATTCCATTCTGATGCATTCCATTCCATTCATTCAATTCCATTCCATTCCATTGCATTCCAATAAATTCCATTCATTCCGTTCCATTCCATTCAATTCCACTCCACTCCATTTCGTTTCATTCCTTCCATTCCATTCCATTCCATTCCACTCAACTCCACTCCACTCCTTTCCAATCCATTCCTTTCCATTCCATTCCCTTCCATTCCATTCCATTCCAGTGTTTTCCAGTAGAATCCACTCCACTACACTCCAATCAATTCCATTCCATTGCATTCCATTCCATGCAAATCCACTCTTCGCCACTCCATTCCTCGCTACTCCACTGCATTAAATTCCTTCACATTCGCCTCCATTCTGGTAGCCTCCATTCGATTCCATTGCTTTCGATTCCATTCCATTCCATTCCATTCCTTTCCATTCCATTCCATTCCATTCAATTGCTTTCCATTCCATTCCTTTCCTTTGCTTTCCTCTCCACTCCATTCCACTCCACTCCACTAGCTTTCTTTTTCTCCATTCCACTCCACTGCATTCCACCTCACTTTTTTCCATTCAATTCCATTCAATTCCATTCCATACCATTCGATTCCATTCGATTCCATTCCATTCCATTCCATTCCACTCCTTTCCACTCCACTCCACTCCCTTCCTTTCTTCTCCGTTCCTCTCCGCTACACTCCACTGCACTTTTTTACTTTCCATTCCTTTCCAATACAATGCATTCCATTCCATTCCATTCCATTTCAATCCTTTCTATTCCTCTCCAATCCATTCCACTCCAGTTTGCTCACGTCCTTTCTTCTCCATTCCACTCCACTACACTCCAGTGCAATATTTATATTCCATTCCATCGCATTCCGATCATTTCCATTACCATCCATTCCATGGCATTCCACTCTCTTCCATTCTTCTCCATTCAACTCCACTGAACTCGACGTCACGTTTTTCAATTCCGTTCCATGTCATTCCATTCCATTCCATTCCAGTACTTTCCATTCCATTGCATTGCATTCCTTTCCATTTCCTTCCATTCCATTTCATTCAATTTCATTCTGTTTCATTCCATTCCATTCCATTCCATTCCACTCTACGCCATACCACTCCATTCCATTCCACTCCATTCCATTCCATTCCTTTCCATTCTATTCCATTCCATTCCATTCCATTCCATTCCTTTCCATTCTATTCCATTCCATTCCATTCCATTCCGATGCATTCCATTCCATTCATTTCATTCCATTCCATTCCATTCCATCCCATTCCTTTCCATACCATTCCATTAAATTTCATTCATTCCGTTCCTTTCCATTCCATTCTACTCCACTCCTTTCCATTCTATTCCATTCCATTCCACTCAACTCCACTCCACTCCATTCCAATCCATTCCATTCCCTTCCTTTCCATTCCCTTCCCTTCCATTCCATTTGATTCCAGTGTTTTCCACTAGAATCCACTCCACTCCACACCAATGAATTCCATTCCATTACATTCCATTCCATGCAAATCCACTCTTCACCACTCCACTCCCTGCTACTCCACTGCATTCCATTCCTTCCCATTCACCTCCATTCTGGTACCCTCTGTTCGATTCCATTCCTTTCGATTGCATTCCATTTCATTCAATTCCTTTCCATTCCATTCCATTCCCTTCTTTTCCTTTTCTTTCCTCTCCAATCCATTCCACTCCACTAGCTTCCTTTCGTCTCCAGTGCACTCCATTGCATTCCACCTCACTTTTTTCCATTCCATTCCATTCCATTCCATTCCTTTCCATTCCTTAGCATTTGATTCCATTCGATTCCATTCCATTCCTTTACATTACATTCCACTCCTTTCCACTCCACTCCAGTCCCTTCCTTTCTGCTCCATTCCTCTCCACTGCACTCTACTGCCCTTCTTTGCTTTCCATTCTTTTCCAATCCAATGCATTCCATTCCATTCCATTCCATTCCATTCCAATCAATTCCTTCCCATTCTATTCTGTTCCATTCCGTTCCATTCCATTCCATTCCACTCCACTCCACTCCTTTCCATTCCATTCCACTCCATTCTAATCCATTCCATTCCATTCCATTCAATTCCATTCCATTCTTTTCCATTCCATTCCATTGTTTTCCGCTCGAATGGACTCCACTCCCCACCATTCCATTCGATTCCATTCCAGTCCATTCAAATCCACTCTTCTCCACTCCACTACTCACCACTCCACTGCAGTCCATTCTGTCCCATTCGCCTTCATTCCTGTCCCCTCCATTAGATTCCATTCCATTGTTATCCATTCCATTCCATTCCATTCCATTCCATTCCATTCCATTCCATTCCATTCCATTCTTTTCCGTTCCATTCCACCTCACTCCATTCCACTCCTCTCCACTGGCTTCCTTTCTTCTCCCTTCCACTCCACTGCACTCCAATGCACTTTTTCCATTCCATTCCAGTATATTGCATTCCATTCTTTCCCTATAGTATCCACTCCACTCCACTCCAATCCATTCCATTCCGTTCCATTTCATTCATATCTACTGTTCTCCAATCCACTCCTATCCACTCCACTGTGTTCCATTCCTTCACATTCGCCTCCATTTCATTCCACTTCATTTTATTCCATTCCATTCGAATCCATTTGTTTCCATTCCATTCCATTCCATTCCCTTCCATTCCATTCCATTCCATTCTTTCCCATTACATTCCATTGTTTCCGCTGCAATGCACTCCACTCCCCACCAATCCGTTCAATTCCATTCCATTCAATTCAAGTCCACTATTCTCCACTCCACTACTCGCCAATCCACTGCACTCCATTCCATCCCATTCGCCTTCTTTCCTGTCCACTCCATTACATTCCATTCCATTCTTACCCATTCCGTTCTGTTCCATTCCATTCCATTCCATTCTTTTCCTTTCCATTCCACCCCACTCCATTCCACTCCTCTCACCTAGCTTCCTTTCTTCTCCCACTCCACTGCACTGCAGTGCACTTTTTTCCATTCCTTTCCATTCTATTCCATTCCATTCTTTTCCTCTGGAATTCACTCCACTCCACTCAAATCCATTCCATTCCATTCTATTTCATTCTTATCTACTGTTCTCCAATCCACTCCTCCCTACTCCACTGCATTCCATTCCTTCACATTGGCCTCCATTTCAGTCTACTTCATTTAATTCCCTTCCATTCAATTCCATTCCTTTCCATTCAATTCCATTCTTTTCCTTTCCATTCCATTCCACTCCTTTCCACTCCATTCCTGTAGCTTCCTTTCTTCTCCATTCCACTCCATTGCACTCCAATGCACTTTTTCCTTTCCATTAAATTCCATTCCATTCCTTTCCATTCAATTCTTTTCCTCTAGAATCCACTCCAATCCACTCCATTCCATTCCATTCTATGCCACTCAATACTTTTCCACTAGAATCCACTAAAATACACTCAATTCCATCCCATCCCATTCCATTTCATTCACATCTGCTGTTATCCACTGCACTCCTCTCCTCTCCACTGCATTCCATTCCTTCTCATTCTCTTCTATTCTAGTCCATTCCATTAGATTCCATTGCATTGCATTCCATTCCATTCCATTTCATTCCATTCCATTCCATTCCTTTCCATTGCATTCCATTCCATTCCATTCCATTCCATTCCATTCCTTTCCTTTCCATTGCATTCCATTTAATTCCTTTCCTTTCCATTCTACTCCATTCCTTTCCTTTCAATTCCATTGCTTTCAATTCCATTCAATTCCATTCCTCTCCAATCTATTCCACTCCACTCAACTCTTTTCCTTTCTTCTCCATTGCCCTCCAGTACACTCCAATGCACATTTTTCCTTTCCATTCCATTCCATTCTATTCCACTCCTTTACACTCGACTCTCTTCCATTCCATTCCATTCAAATCCTTTCCATTCCACTCCATTCCATTGGTTTCCACTATAACCCACTCCCATCGACTGCAATCCATTCAAATCCAGTCCATTCAATGCAAATCTGCTCTTCTCCACTCCACTCTTATCCACTCAACTGCATTCCATTAATTCCCACTCGCCTCCATTGCAGTCCACTCCATTTGATTCGATTCGATTCCATTCCATTCCATTCATTCCATTCCATTCCATTCCATTCCATTCCATTCCATTCCATTCCTCTCCAATCCATTCCACTCCACTTCGCTCGATTCCTTTCTTCTGCAATGCACTCCGTTACACTCCAATGCACTTTTTTACATTCCTTTCCATTCACTTCCATTCCATTTCATTTATTTCCATTACCATCCATTCCATGGTACTCTACTCTCTTCTGTTCTTTTCGATTCAACACCACTGAACCCGATGTCACGTTTTTCCATTCCATTCCATGTAATTCTATTCCATTCCATGCCATTCCTTTCCATTCCATTCCATTCCTTTCCAATTCATTCCATTCCATTCCATTCATTTCCATTCTGTATCAATCCATTCCATTCCATTCCATTCCATTCCATTCCATTCCACTCTACTCCATAACACTCCATTCCATTCCATTCCATCCCATCCCATACCACTCCATTCCATTCCACTGCATTCCATTCCGTTCCACTCCCCTCAATTCCATTCCATTCCATTCCAATAAATTGCATTACTTTTCATTCTTTTCCTCTAGAATCCACTCCACTCCACTCCAATCCATTCCATTCCATTCCATTCCGTTCCATTCCATTCCATTCCATTCCATTCCATTCCATTCCAATCCACTGTACTCCACTCCAATCCTTTCCACTACACTGCATTCAACCCCTTCCCATTCGGCTCCGTTCAAACCACTCCATTCCATTCCATTTCATTCCATTTAATTCCATTCCATTTCATTCCATTTAATTCCATTCCATTTCATTCCATTCCATTCCAGTCATTTCCGTTGCTTTCTACTCCATTCCAATCTACTCCATTCCCTTCCTTTCTTCTACAGTCCACTCCTCTGCACTTCACTGCACTTTTTTCCATTCCATTCCATTCCATTTCTTTCCATTCTATTTCATTCCATTATTTTCACCTAGAATCCACTACCCTACAGTCCAATCCTTTCCATTCCATTCCATTCCATTCCTTTCCTTTCAAATCCACTCTTTTCTACTCCACTCCTCTCATCTCCACTGCATTCCATTGCTTAATATTCACCTCCATTCCATTCCACTCCATTCGATTCCATTCCTTTCCATTCCATTCCATTCCACTCATTTCCACTGCACTCCACTCCCTTCCTTTCTTCTGCATCCTCTCCACTACATTCCACAGCCCTTTTTTGCATTCCATTCCATTCCATTCCGATGCATTCCATTCCATTCAGTCCGTTCCATTCCATTCCATTAAATTCCATTCTTTCCATTCCATTCCACTCCACTCCACTCCATTCCATTCCATTCCATTCCATTCTTTTCCTTTCCATTCTACTCCACTCGATTCCTCTCTGCTCCACTAGCTTCCTTTCTTCCCCATTCCTCTCCACTGCACTCCAATTAAATTTTTTTCCTTTACATTCCATTCCATTCCATCCCATCCCATCCGATTCCATTCCATTCCACTCCATTCGATTCCATTCCTTTCCATTCCATTCCATTCCATTCATTTCCACTGCACTCCACTCCCTTCCTTTCTTCTGCATCCTCTCCACTACATTCCACAGCCCTTTTTTGCATTCCATTCCATTCCATTCCGATGCATTCCATTCCATTCAGTCCATTCCATTCCATTCCATTAAATTCCATTCTTTCCATTCCATTCCACTCCACTCCACTCCATTCCATTCCATTCCATTCCATTCTTTTCCTTTCCATTCTACTCCACTCGATTCCTCTCTGCTCCACTAGCTTCCTTTCTTCCCCATTCCTCTCCACTGCACTCCAATTAAATTTTTTTTCCTTTACATTCCATTCCATTCCATCCCATCCGATTCCATTCCATTCCATTCCATTCCATTCCATTCCGATCCATTCCATTCTTTTCCTCTAGATTCCACTCCACTCCACTCCAGTCCATCCCAATCCATTCCATTCCATTCACATCTACTGTACCCCAATCCACTCCCCTCCTCTCCACTGCCTTCCATTTCTTCACGTTCGCCTCCATTGCAGTTTACTCCATTTTATTCCATTCCATTACATTCCACTCCATTCAACTAAACTCCACTCCCTTCCATTTTTCTCCATTCCACTCCACTGCACTCCACAGCACCTTTCTCCATTCCGTTCTATTCCATTCCATTCCATTCCATTCCTTTACATTCCATTCCACTCCTTTCCACTCCACTACCTTGTTTATTCTCCGTTGCACTCCAGTACACTCCACTGCACTTTTTTCCATTCCATTGCATTCCATTCCATTCCATTGCATTCCATTCCATTCCATTCCAATCCTTTCCATTTCATTCCATTCCATTCTATTCCATTCCATTCCACTCCATTCCATTCCATTCCAGGCCACTCCATGCCATTCCATTGCATTGCATTCCATTCCATTCCATTCCATTCCATTCCATTCCATTCCATTCCATTCCATTCCTTTCCATTCCATTCTTTTCCACTAGAATCCACTCCACTCCAATAGAATCCATACCATTGCATTCCAATGAATTCAAATTTACTCTTCTCCTCTCCACTACTCTTCACTGCATTCCATTTCTTCCCATTTGCCTCCATTCCTTTCCACTCCTCTCCATTCCATTTCATTCCATTCCATTCCATTCCATTCCATTCCTCTCCTGTCCGTTCCTCTCCACTCCACTCGCTTCTTTTCTTCTCTTTAGCTCTCAACTACACTCCCATGCACTTTTTTCCATTCCATTGCATTCCATTCCACTCCACTAAATTCCACTCCACTCCAATCGCTTCCTTTTTTTCCATTCTACTACACTACACTCGAATGCATATTCTTCCATTCCATTCCATTCCATTCCACGCCTCTCCACTAAATTCCACTCCACTCCAATTGCTTCCTTTCTTTTCCATTCTACTCCACTACACACCAATGCACATTTTTCCATTCCATTCCATTCCATTCCATTCCATTCCATTCCATTCCATTCCAATTTTTCCACTGGAATCCACTCTATTCCACTCCAATAAATTCCATTCAGTTCAAATCCACTGTTGTCCACTCCACTCCTCTCCACTCCACTGCATTCCAGTCCTTCACATTCACCTGCATTGCAATTCCCTTCATTCATTTCCATTACAGACCATTTCATTCCACTCCATTCCACTCCTCTCCACTCCACTCCAGTACCTCCCTTTCTTGTCCGTTCCACTGCACAGCACTCCACTGCAGCTTTTACCATTCCATTCAATTCCATTCCATTTCATTCCATTCCATTCCATTCCATTCCATTCCACTACTTTCCACTCCACTCCCCTCCATTCCTTTCTTCTCTATTCCTCTCCACTACACTCCACTGCACATTTTTCCATTCCATTCCATTCCATTTACTCTCCACTCCATTCCATTCCATTGCATTGTATTCCATTCCATTACATTGCACTCCAATTAACTCCACTCCACTCCTTCCTTTGTCCTTCATTCCACACCACTGCACTCCAATGCAATTTTTTTCCATTCCATTCCTTTCCATTCCATTCCATTGCATTCCATTCCATTCTATTCCGTTCTGTTCCATTCCATTCCACTCCATTATATTCCGTTCCATTATTTTCCTCTAGCATCCACTCCACACGACCCCACACCATTCCATTCCAGTCCATTCACATCCACTGTTCTCCACTCCATTACTCCCCACTCCTCTGAATTCCATTCATTCACATTCGCCTCCATTGCTGTTCACTCCATTCGATTCCATTACATTACATTCCACTCCAATCCACTAAACTATCCTTCCTTCCTTTCTTCTCCATTCCACTCCACTGAACTCCACTGCACTTCTTTCCATTGCATCCCATTCCATTCCATTCCACTCCTTTCAATTCCACTCACTTATTTCTTCTCCATTCCATTGCATTCCATTCCATTGCATTCCATTGCATTCCATTCCATTCCATTCCATTCCATTCCATTCCATTCCATTCCATTCCTCTGCATTCCATTCCGTTCCATTCCATTCCACTCCACTCCACTCCACTCCACTCCGTTCCATTCCATTCCATTCCATTGCATTGCATTGCATTCCATTCCATTCCATTCCATTCCATTCCATTCCATTCCATTCCATTCCATTCCATTCCATTCTTTTCCACTAGAATCCACTCCACTCCAATCCAATCCTTTCCTTTCCATTCCATTCATTTCAAATTTACTCTTCTCCTTTCCACTACTGTCCACTGCATTCCATTTCTTCACATTCGCCTCCATTCCAGTCCACTGCATTCCATTCCATTACATACCATTCCATTCCTATCCAGTCCATTCTACTCCACTCCACTTGCTTCTTTTCTTCTCCATTGCACTCAACTACAATCCAATGCACTTTTTTCCATTCCATTTCATTCCATTCCATTCCATTCCTTTCCATTCCATTCCCCTCCCATCGGCTCCACTCCGTTTCCTTGCTATCTTCTCCATTGCACTCCACTGCAGTCCATTTCCCTTTTTTCCATTCTGTTCCAATCCGTTTCATTCCATTCCACTCCATTCCATTTCATTCAGGTCCATCCATTCCTTTCTTTTCCACTAGATTCCACACCTATCCACTCCAATTCATTCCATTCCATTCCATTCCAAATCAATACACTCTTCTCCACTCCACTCCGCTCCACTCCACTTCATTCCATTCATTCCCATTCACATCCATTGCAGTCCACTCCATTTTATTCCATTCATTTCCATTCCATTTCATTCTATTCCTTTGCATTCCATTCATTTCAATTCCATTCCATTCCATTCCTTTCCACTGCATTCCACTCCACTCCACTGCCTTCCTTTATTCTCCATTACACTCCACTGGTTTCCAATGCACTTTTTTCCATTCTATTCCATTACATTGCATGCCATTCCGTTCTTTCCATTCTGTGCCATTCTGTTCCATTGCATTCCATTCCAATCCATTCCCCTCCACATAACTCCACTACAGTCCACTGCATTCAATCCCATACCATGATATTCCATTCCATTCCAATCCATTCCCCTCCACATAACTCCACTGCAATCCACTGCATTCAATTCCATACCATACTATTCCATTCCATTCCATTCCACCTGAATCCACTCTCTTCCACTCACTTCCACTCCACTCCACTGCACTACATTCCATTCTTTCCGATTCCACTTCACTCCAATACAATCCACTCCATTCCATTCAATTCCAATACACTGCACTCCACTCCACTCCATTCCATTCCTTCCCATTCACCTTCCTTCCAGTCCAGTCCATTCCATAACATTCCATTCCATTCCATTCCTTTCCATTCCATGCCATTCTATTATTTTCCATTAGAATCCATTGCACTCCAAACAATTGCATTCCATTCCATTCCATTCCATTCCATTCAAATCCTTTCCTCTCCACTCCACTCATCTCCACTCTTCTGCAATCCATTCCTTCCCATTCGCCTCCCTTCCAGCCCACTCCATTCCATTCACTTCCATTCCATTCCACACCATTCCACTCCACTGCTCTTCCTTCATTTCTTATTCATCCCACCCCACTGCACTACACTGCACTTTTTTCCATTCTGCTCCATTCCATTCCATTCCATTCCATTCCATTCCATTGCTTTCCATTCCATTCCTTTCTTTTCCACTAGAATCCACTACAGTCCATTCCATTCCATTCCTTTTCTTTCTGTTCTATTGTATTCCATTCCATTCCATTACTTTCAATTCCATTCCATTTCTTTCAATTCCATTCCATTCTACTTCATTCCATTCCAATACAGTCCACTGCATTCCATTCCATTCCAGTGCATTCCATTCAATTCAGTTCACATCCACTCTTCTCCACTCCACTCCTCTCCAATCTACTGTATTCCATTTCTTCCCATTACCATCCATTCCAATGCACTCCATTAAATTCCATTCCACTCCATTCCATTCCACTCCTCTCCACTCCCTTCCTTTCTTCTCCATCCCACTCCAGTGCACTCCGCCGCACTTTTTTCCATTCTGTTCCATTCCATTCCGTTCCATTCCATTCCATTTAATTCCATTCCATTCCATTCCATTACATTTCATTCCACTCCGTTCCATTCCTTTCCATTCCATTCCATTATTTTATAATATAATCCACTACACTCCACTCCTATCCATTCTTTTCCATTCAATTCTACTCAAATACACTCTTCTCCACTCCACTGCATTCCATTCCTTCCCATTTGCCTCCATTCCAGTCCACTCCTTTCAATTCCGTTCCATTCCATTCCATTCCATTCCACTCCATTCCATTCAACTCCACTTCACTCCATTCCACTCCCTTCCTCTCTTCTCCATTCCATGTCACTGCCCTCCAATGCACTTTTTCCATTGCATTCCATTCCATTAAATTGCATTGCATTCCATTAATTTCCCTTCTGTTACATTCATTTATGCTCCGTTCCATTCCTTTCTATTCCACTTCACGCAACTCTACTCCAATCCTCTGCATTCCAGTCCATTTCATTCTATTCCATTCCATTCCATTCCACCTCAGTCTACTCTACTCTCCTCCATTAAATTCCAATCCTCTCCACGCCATTCAATTTCTTCCCATTACACTCCACTCCATTACACTACTCCCAATTCCATTCATTTCCTAAATAGTCCTCACTCAATTCCACTCCATTCCATTCCATTCGCTTCCTTTTCATTCCGTTCCATTGTATTCCATTCCATTCCATCACTTTCCATTCCATTCCATTCTTCTCCAATAGGCTCCACTCCAATCCAGTGCATTCCATTCCATTCTATTCCGTTTCCTTGCATTCCATTCCATTCATTTCACATCCATTCTTCTCCACTCCGCTCCTCTCCACTCCATTGCATTCCATTCCTTCCCATTCGCCTCCATTCCAGTCCACTCCATTCCATTCCATTCCATTCCGTTCAATTCCATTAGCCTCCATTACACTGAATGCCATTCTATTTCTTTCTTCTCCATTCCACTCCACTGCACGCAACTGCACTTTTTCCATTCCATTCCATTCCAATCCATTCCATTCCATTTGATTCCATTGCATTCCATTGCATTCCTTTCCATTCCATTCCATTCCATTCTATTCCATTCCATTCCATTACATTCCTTTCCATTCAATTGCATTCCATTCCATTCCTTTCCTTTCCATTCCATTCCCTTCCATTCTACTCCATTCCATTCCATTCTATTCCATTCCATCCTTTTCCAATAAAATCCGTTCCACTCTACTCCAATAAATTCCATTCCATTCCATTCAATTCAAATCCACTCTTCTCCACTCGACTCCTCTCCACTCCGATACATTCCATTCCTTCCCATTCTCCTCCATTCCAGACAAATCCATTGAATTCTATTCCATTCCACTGCACTCCCTTCCACACCACTTCACTCACTTCCTTTCTTCTCCATTCCACTTCCCTGCCTTTCAGTGCACTTTTTTCCATTCCTTTCCTTTCCATTCCATTCCGTTCCATTCCCTTCCATTCTTTTCCACTGGAATCCATTCCATTCAACTCCTATCCATTCCAATTCCATACCATTCAATTCAAATCCACTGTTCTCCACTCCACTGCACTCAACTCCAGTACATTCTATTCCTTCCCTTTCGACTGCAAGGCATTCCACTCCATTCCATTCCATTCCATTCCATTCCATTCCATTCCATTCCATTCCATTCCATTGTATTCCATTATGTTCTCTTCTGCTCTGTTCCATTCCATTCCATTCCATTCCGTATCATTCCATTCAATTCCATTCCATTCCATTCCATTCCCCTCCACCCACCTCCACTCCAATCCACTGCATTCCATTCCATTCCACTCCATTCCATTACATTACCTTCCACCTGAATCCACTCTACTCCCCTCTTTTCCACTGCACTCCACTCATCTCCATTCCTTTCCTTCCCAATTTCACTCCACTCCACTACAATCCTCTTCATTCAATTCAATTCCAATACAGTGAACTCCACTCAATTCCATTCCATTCCAATACACTGCACTCCACTCAACTCCATTCCATTCCTTTGCATTCCTTTTCATTCTATTCCACTATCTTCCATTCCATTTCATTTCTTTCCATTCCATTATATTCTACTCTAATCAACTCCACTCAAATCCAGTGCATTGCATTCCATTCCATTCCATTCTATTCAAATCCATTCTTCTCCACTCCAAACCTCTCCACTCAATGCCATGCCATTCCTTGCCATTCGCCTCCATTGCATTCCATTCCATTCCATTCCATTCCATTCCATTCCATTCCATTCCCTTCCATTCCACTCCATACCACTCCATTCCATTCCATTCCATTCCATTCCATTCCACTCCCTTCCACTCCATTCCAAACCCTTCATTTCTTCTCCATTCCAAGTCACTGCACTCCACTGCACTTTTTTCCATTCCATTCCATTAAATTCCATTGCATTCCATTCCATTCCATTCCTTTCCATTCCATTCCCCACCCTGAAACTACACTGCAATCCACTGCAGGCCATTCCATTCTATTCTATTCCGTTAGTTTCCACCTGAATCCACTCTACTCACCTCATTTCCATTCCACCCAAATCCACTCTACTCACCTCCATTCCATTCCAGTCCTCTCCACTCCATTCCATTTCTTCCCATTACACTCCACTTCACTACATTCCTTTCCATTACCTTCATTTCCATTACCTTCATTTCCATTACCCTGCACTCAAGTGCACTGCATTCCAGTTCATTCCCTTCATTTTAATTCCGTTCCCTTGTATTCCTTTCCATTTCCTTACTTTCCATTCCACTCCATTCTACTCCAATCCACTCCACTCCAATCTGTTGCATTCCGTTCCATTCCGTTACGTTCCATTGCATCCCATTCCATTAAATTCAAATCCACTCTTCTCCAGTCCACTCCTTTCCACTCCACTGCATTCTATTTCTTCTCATTCGCATCCATTCCAGTCCACTCCATTCCATTCCATTCCATTCATTTCCTTTCTCTTCCACTAGAATCCACTCCTATCCTCTCCAATCCATTCCATTCCATTGCATTCAATTCTAATCCATTCTTCTCCAATCCACTCTTCTCCACTCCACGGCATTCCATTCCTTCCCATTCAACAACATTCCAGTGCACTGCAGTACATTCAATTCCATTACCATCCATTCAACTGCACTCGATTATACCTTTTTTCTCCATTCCACTCCACTGCACTCCACTGCAATTTTTATCCATTCTATTCCATCCCATTCCATTCCGTTCCATTCCACTGCATGCCATTCCATTCCATTGCATTGCATTCGATTTCATTCCATTCCATTCCATTCTCTTTCCATAGAATCCAATCCACTCCCCTTCAATCTATTCCATTCCATTTAATTCCATTCAATTCAAATCCACTCTTCTCCTCTCCACTCCTCTCCACTCCACTGCATTCCATTAGTTCCCATTCACCTCCATTCCATTGAATTCCTTTCCTTTCCTTTGGATGAGATTCCATTCCACTCCCCTCTGGTCGACTACACTCCACTTCCTTCCTTTCTTCTCCATTGCACATCACTGCAATCCACTGCACTTTTTTCCATTCCATTTCATTCCATTCAATTCCATTCAATTCCATTGCATTCCATTCCATTCCATCCATTCCATTCTTTTATACTAGAATCCACTCCACTCCACTCCAATCCATTCCATTCCATTCCATATCAATCCACTCTTTTCCACTCCTCTCCTCTCCAATCCACTTCATTCCATTCCTTCCCATTCACATCCATTCTAGTCCACTCCATTGCATTCCAATCTTTTCCTTTCCATTCCTCTCAATTCAATTCCCTTCCATTCCACTCCACTCCACTCCCAGCCTTTCTTTTCCGTTACACTCCACTGCACTCCACTGCACATTTTTCATTCTATTAAACTGCATTCCATTGCACTGTATGCCATTCCGTTCTTTCCATTCCATTCCATTCTGTTCCATTCTCCTCCACACAAATCCACTCAAATCCACTGCATTCCATTCCATTTCATTCTCTTGCATTCCATTCCATCCCAGCTGAATCCACTCTAATCCCGTCCATTCCACTGCACCCCACTCCCCTCTATTCCATTCCTTTCCAATTCATTTCATTTCATTCCATTCCAATCCATTCCATTGCATTCCATTCTATTCCAGTCCATTCCATTCCATTCCATTCCACTCTATTGCACTCCAGTCCACTCCTTTCCTTTCTTATCCATTCCACTCCACTGCATTCCACTGCAGTTTTTTCCATTCTGTTCCATTCCATTCCATTCCATTCCATTCCATTCCATTCCATTCCATTCCATTCCATTCCATTCTTTTCCACTAGAAATCACTCCACTCTTCTCCATTCCATTTCATTCCATTCCATTCTGTTCAAATCCACTCATCTCCACTCCACTCCTCTCCTCTCCAATGCATTCCATTCCTTCCGATTTGCCTCCATTCCAGTCCACTCTTGCATTTCATTCCATTGTATTCCATTCCATTCCATTCCACTCCATTCCACTGCTTTCCATTCCATTCCTTTCCATTCCATTGCATTCCATTCATTCCTTTCCATTCCACTTGAATCGACTCCACTCCTCTCCAATCCATTTCATTCCTTTCTTCTCCATTAAAATCCAGTACACTCCACTACAGTTTTTTTTCATTCCATTCCATTCCATTCCTTTCCATTCCATTCAATTCCATTCATTTCAGCTAGAATAAACTCAACTACACTGCAATCAATTCCATTCCATTCAAATCGACATTTCTCCACTCCTCTCCTCTCCAATCCACTTCATTCCATTCCTACCCATTCGCCTCTATTAGAATCCACACCTTTCCATTCCATTAAATTCTATTCCATTCCATTTCACACAATTCCACTCGGTTTAACGCCGCTCCATTCAATTCCTTTCTTCTCCATTCCACTCTACTACACTCCCATGCACTTTTTTCCATTGTGTTCCCTTCCATTCCATTCTGTTCCATTCCATTCCTTTCCATTCCTTTCCATTCCATTCCATTCCATTCCATTCCATTCCATTCCATTCCATTCCATTCCATTCCATTCCAATCCTTTCCACTGGAGACTAATCCACACCACACCAATCCATTCCATTCCATTCAATTCAAATCCACTCTTGTCCACTCCACTCCTCTCCACTCCACTGCATTCCATTCCATTGCATTCGCATCCATTCCAGCCCACTCCATTCCATTCCATTCCATTCCATTCCATTCCATTCCATTCCATTCCATTCCATTCCATTCCTTTACATTTAATTCCATTAACCTCCATCCCTGTGCACTCCACTCTCTTTCTTCCTACTCCATTCAACTTCACTGCACTCCACTGCACTTCTTTCCATTTCCTTCCATTCCATTCCATTCCTGTGCATTCCATTCCCTTACAGTCCATTCCATGGCTTTCCATTCCATTTTATTCTGTACCATTCCTTTCCAATGCACTATTTTCCACTGGAATCCACTCTGCGCCACTAATATCCATTCAATTACATTCCATTCCGTTCAAAGCCAATCTTCTCCACTCCACTCCAGTCAACTGCCATTTTTTCCGTTACATTCCATACCATTGCATTGCATTGCCTTGCATTCCATTCCTTTCCATTCCATTCCATTCCTTTCCATTCCATTCCATTCCCTTCCATTCCATTCCATTCCCCTCAACAAAACTGCACTCAAATAGACTGCGTTTCATTCTATTCCACTCTATTCCACTCCATTCCACATGAATGCAGTCTATCCCCTCTATTCCACTCCACTCTACTCCACTCCATTCCATTCCTTCCCATGCTTCTCCACTCCACTTCACTCCACTCCATTCCACTCAATTCAAATACAGTGCACTCCACTCCCCTCCATTCAATTCCATTCCATTCATTTTCATTCCGTTTCACGTTATTGCATTCAATTCCATTAGTTTCCATTCCATTCCATTGTTCTCCAATCCACTCCTTTCCAATCCACGGCATTCCATTCCATTCCATTCCTTTCCATTGCGTTGCATTCCAATCAGCACAAAGCCCCTGTTCTCCAGTACATTCCTCTCCACTGCGCTGCATTCCATTGTTTCTCATTCGCCTCCATTCCTGTCCACTCCATTCCATTCCATTCCATTCCATTCCATTCCATTCCATTCCATTCCATTGCATTCCATTCCATTCCATTCCATTCCATTGCATTGCATTGCATTCCATTCCATTCCATTCCATTGCATTGCATTCCATTCCATTCCTATCCCTGTCTTTCAATTCTCTTCCAATAGCATCCATTGCACTCCACTCCATTCCATTCCATTCCCTTCCATTCCACTCTAATTCACTCTTCTACACTCCAATCCTCTGCACTCCAATGCATTCCATTCCTTCTCATTCACCTCCGTTCTTGCAGACTGCATTCCATTCCATTTCATTGCATTCCATTCCATTCCATTCCATTCCATTCTTTCAACCTGAATCCACTCCACTAAAATACAATGCATTCCATTCCATTCCATTCCATTCCTCTTCCTTCCGATCCATTGTATTCCATTCCATTCCTTTAGTGTCTATTCCATTCCATTCTACTACCGTCCACCCAATTCCATGCAATTCCATTGCATTCCATTCCATTCCATTGCATTCCTTTCCATTCCATTCCAATACATGCCATTCCATTCCAGTCCATGCCATTCCATTCCGTTCCGTTCCTTTCCATTCCATTCCATTCCATTCCGTTCCGTTCCGTTCCGTTCCGTTCCGTTCCGTTCCATTCCATTCCATTCCATTCCATTCCATTCCATTCTTTTCAACCTGAATCCATTTCACTCCAATACAATGCATTCCATTCCATTCCATTCCATTCCATTCCATTCCATTCCATTCCATTCCATTCCTTTTTTTCCAGTCCATTGTATTCCATTCCATTCCTTTAGTGTCTGTTCCATTCCATTCTACTACCGTCCATTCCATTCCATTCCATTCCATTCCATTCTATTCCATTCCATTCCATTCCATTCCATTCCATTCCATTCCATTCCATTGCAATTCATTCCATTCCATTCCATTCCATTGCAATTCATTCCATTCCATTCCTTTCCATTTCATTCCATTCTATTTAACTTCTTTCCACTCCACTGCACTCCCGTCCTTTCTTCTCCATTCCACTCCACTACACTCCCTTCCTTTCTTCTGCATTCCACTCTACTACACTCCGTTGCTCTTTTTTCAAATCCATTCCTTTCCGTTTCATTCTATTCCATTCCATTCCATTCCTTTTCCTTCCTTTCCATTGTATTGCATACCATTCCTTTACTTTCTATTCCATTCCATTCTACTACAGTCCACTCCACTGGAATCCACTGCATTCCATTCTATTCCATTCCATTCCTTTGCATTCCATTCCATTCATTTCTCATCTCTCTTCTCCACTCCACTCCTCTCTACTCTACTGTATTCCAGTCCCTCCCATTCGCCTCCATTCCTCTCCACTCCTTTCCATTCCATCACATTCCGTTAAATTCCATTCCATTCCATTCACTTCCACTCCATTCCACTCCACTCAACTCCCTTCCTTTTTTCTGCATCCCACTCCTCAGCACTCTGCTGCACTTTTTTCCATTCTGTTCCATTCCATTCCATTGCTTTCCATTCCATTCCATTCCATTCTGTTATACTAGTGTCCTCTCCACTCCACTACTATCCATTCCATTCCATTCCATTCTACTCAAATCCACTCTTCTCCACTCCATTCCTCTCCACTGCACTGCATTCTATTCTTTCCCATTTGCCTCCATTCCAGTCGACTCCATTCTATTCAATCCCATTCTGTTCCATTCCATTCCATTCCCCTCCACTCCACTAAGTTCCTTTCTTCTGCTTTCCATGTCACTGCACTCTACTGCACTTGATTCCATTCCCTTCCATTCCATGAAATTCCGTTGCATTCCATTCCTTTCCATTCTGTTCCATTCCAATGCAATACATTCCATTGCATTCCATTCCATTCAATTGCATTCCTTTCCATTCAATTCAAATCCACTCTTCTCCAGTCCACTCCTGTACACTGCACTGATTTCCATTTCTACCCATTCGCCTCCATTCCAGTCCACTCCATTCCAATGCATTCAATTCCATTCCCTTCCATTCCCTTCCATTCCATTCCATTCCATTCCATTCCATTCCAATCCATTCCATTCCATTCCATTCCATTCCAATCCATTGCATTCCATTCCATTCCATTCCATTCCATTCCATTCCATTCCATTCCATTCCATTCCATTCCAATCCATTCCATTCCATTCCATTCCATTCCATTCCATTCCATTCCATATTTCATTCTGTTCCACTAGAATTCACTCGTTTCCACTCCAATCCATTCGATTCCATTCCATTCAAATCCATTCTTCTCCAATCCACTCCTCTACACTCCACGGCATTCCATGCCTTCTCATTCGACTCCATTCCATTCCATTCTATTCCATGCCATTCCATTACCCTCCATTCCACTGCACCACACTCTCTTCCTTTCTTCGCCAATCCACTACACTGCACTCCACTGCACTTTCTTCCATTCCATTCCGTTCCATTCCATTCCATTGCTATCCATTCCATTCCATTCCACGGCATTCCATTCCATGCCATTCCATTGCATTCCATTCCATTCCATTCTATTCCAATCCATTCCATTCTTTTCCCCTACAATCTGTTCCACTCCAATTCATTCCATTCCATTCCATTTCATTCCATTCCATTCAAATCCGCTATTCTCCACTTCACTCCTCTCCAATCCAATGCTTTCCATTCTTTCCCATTGGCCTCCATTCCTGTCCATTCCATTTGTTTACATTCCATTACATTTCATTACATTCCATTCCCATCCCATCGACTCCACTCCATTTCCTTGTTTTCTTCTCCATTGCACTCCCCTGCAATCCATTGCAGTTTTTTCCATTCTGTTCCAATCCATTCCATTTCATTCCAGTCGATCCATTCCATTCTTTTCCACTAGAATCCACTGCAATCCACTCCAATCCATTCCATTCCATTCCATTCCAAATCAATCCACCCTTCTCCACTCCACTCCTCTCCACTCAACTTCATTCATTTTCTTCCCAATCACCTCCATTCCAGTCCACTCCATTGCTTTCCATTCCTTTGCATTCCATTCCATTTGATGCCTTTGCATTCCGTTACATTCCATTCCATTGCACAGCATTCCACTCCACTCCTCTCCGTTCTTTATTCTCCATTATACTCCACTGGATCCCAGTGCACTTTTATATTCTATTCCATTCCATTCTATTGTATTGCATGCCGTTCCGTTCTTTCCATTCTGTTCTGATCTGTTCCATTCCATTCCATTCCAATCCATTCCTCTTCACACAACTCCACTCCAATCCACTGCAACCCATTCCATACCATTCCATTCCATTTCATTCCATTCCACATGAATCCACTCTACCAAAGTCCTTTCCACTCCACTCCACTCCATTCCATTCCTCCCCATTCCACTCCACACCATTATACTCCCCTCCATTCCAATCCATTCCTCTTCATTCCATTCCTTTGTATTCCATTCCATTCCATTCGTTTCCATTCCATTTCATTCTACTCCACTCCACACCAATTGCCTGTGCTCCATTCCATTTCACTCCATTTGATTGCATTTCATTCCCATCATTTCAAGTCCACTCTTCTCCACTCCACTCCTTTTTGTTCCACTACCTTCCATTCCTTCCCATTCCATTCATTCCAGTCAACTCCATTCCATTCTATTCCATTCAATTGCATTCTAGATCATTCCATTCCATTCCTCACCATTCCATTCCGTTCCATTCCATTCTTTTATACTAGAATCCACACTCCACTCAAATCCAACCCATTCCATTCCATTCCATTCCATTCCATTCCATTCCATTCCATTCAAATCCACTTTTCTCCGCTCCATTCCTCTCCACTCCACTGCATTCCATTTATTTCCATTCGCCTCCTTTCCAGTCCACTCCATTCCATTCCGTTCCATTCCATTCCATTCCATTCCATTCCATTCCATTCCATTCCATGCAATTTCATTCCATTCCACTCCATTACATTCCACTCCATTCCACACCACTCCACTCTCTTCTTTTCTTCTCCATTCCACTCCACTGCTCTACACTGCAATTTTTTGCATTCCATTCCATTCCATTCCAATCCATTCAGTTCCATTCCATTCCATTCCTTTCTATTCCATTCCTTTCTATTCTATTCCATTCCAATCCATTCCGTTCCATTCCATTCCATTCCTTTCTATTCCATTCCATTCCATTCCATTCCATTCCATTCCTTTCCGTTCCATTCTCTTCCATTCCATTCCATTCCATTCCATTCCATTCCATTCCATTCTTTTCAAATAGAATTGACTCCACTCCACTCCAATTCATTCCATTCCATTCTGTTCCATTCAAATCCGCTCTTCTCCACTCCACTCCTCTCCACTCCACTACTTTCCATTCCTTCCCATTCGCCTCCATTCCTTCCCATTCGCCTCCATTCCATTCCATTCCATTCCATTCCATTCCATTCCATTCCATTCCATTCCATTCCATTCCATAATTCCATTCCATTCCATTCCATTCCATTCCATTCCATTCCATTCCATTCCATTCCATTCCTCTTCATTCCACTCCACTGTACTTCATTCCCTTCTTATCCATTCCACCCCAGTATGCTCCACGGCACTTTTCTTAGTTTCATTCCATTCCATTCCACTCCATTGCATTCCATTGCATTCCATTGCATTCCATTCCATTCCATTCCATTCCATTCCATTCCATTCCATTCATTGTTCTTCCTTTCCGTTGTATTCCATTCCATTCCATTACCTTCCATTCCTTTCCATTCTACTCCAATCCACTGCAGTCCAATCCACTGCATTCCATTCCATTCCATTGCATTCCATTCCATTCCATTCCATTCCATTCCATCCCATTCCATTCCATTCCATCGCATTCCATTCCATTCCATCCCATTCCATTCCATTCCATTCCATCCCATTCCATTCCATTCCATCCCATTCCATCCCATTCCTTTCCATTCCATCCCATTCAATTCAAATGCACTCTTCTCCACTCCACTCCTTTCCACTCCACTACATTACATTCCTTCCCATTCGCCTGCATTCCAGCCCACTCCATTTCTTTCCTTTATATTCCACTCCTTTCCACACCACTCCACTCCCGTCCTTTCTTCTCCATCCCACTCCACTGCACTCCACTGCATGTTTTCATTCTGTTCCATTCCATTCCATTATTTTCCACCAGAATCCACTCGGCTCCACTCCAATCAATTCCATTGCATTACTTAATATTCAAATCCACTCCTCTCCCCTCCACTCCTCTTCTCTCCACTGCATTCCATTCCTTCCCATTTTCCTCCTATTCCGTCCACTCCATTGCATTCTATTCCATTCCATTCCATTCCATTCCACTCCATTCCTTTCCACTCCACTCGACTCCCTTTCTTTCTTCTGCATTCCACATCACTGCACTGCACTGCACTTCATTCCATTCCCTTCCCTTCCGTTAAATTCCATTGCATTCCATTACTTTCCCTTCCATTCCTTTCCATTCCATTCTCTTCCATTGCATTACATTCCATTCAATTGCATTCCATTCCATTCAATTCAAATCCACTCTTCTCCATTCCACTCCTCTCCACTCCACTGCTTTCCATCTCTTCCTATTCGCCTCCATTCCAGTCCACTCCATTCGATTGCATTCCGTTCAATTCCATTCCATTCCATCACATTCCGTTCCATTCCATTTCATTCCATTACATAGTGTTCTGCAAGAATCCACTCCTTTACACTCCTATCCATTCCATTCCATTCCATTCCACTGCATTCCACTCCACTACACTATCTTCCTTTATTCTCCATTACACTCCACTGCAGTCCACTACACTTTTTTCCATTCTATTCCATTGCATTCCATTGCATTGCATGCCATTCCATTCTTACCATTCCGTTCCATTCCATTGCATTGCATTGCATTCCATTCCATTCCATTCAACTCCAAGCAACTCCCCTCCAATCCACTGCAATCCATTACATTACATTCTATTCCATTCCATTCCTTTCCACCTGAATACACTCTCTTCCACTCCATTCCACTGCATTCTATTCCATTCTTTACCATTCCACTCCAGTACACTTCGATCCTCTGCATTCTATTCAATTTCAATACACTGAACTCCACTTCACCCCGTTCCATTCCTTTCCATTCCTCTCCACTCCCCTGCACTCCCTTCCATTCTTTCCCATTCCACTCCCCTCCACTTCAATCCTCTCCAATCCATTCAATTCCAATACACTGAACTCCACTCAACTCCATTCCATTCCTTTCCATTCCATTCCATTGCATTCCATGACATTCAACTCCATTCCACTCCAGCCCACTCCCTTCATTTCTTCTCCATTCCATTCCACTACACTCCACTGCACTTTTTCTCATTCCATTCCATTTCATTCCACTCCATTCCTTTCCATTCCATTCCATTATTTTCCACTGGAATCCACTCCACTCCAATCCCTTCCATTCCATTCCATCCTATTCAACACACTCATCTCCACTCCAATCCTATCAACTCCAGTGCATCCCATTCTTCCCATTCGCCTCTATTGCAGTCAACTCCTTTCCACTCCATTCCATTCCTATCCATTCCATTCCACTTCTTTCCACTCCATTCCACACCCTTCCTTTCTTTACCATTCCACTCCACTGCACTCCATAGCAATTTTTTCCATTCCACTCCTTTCCATTCCATTCCATTCCATTCCATTCCATTCCATTCCATTCCATGCTATGCCATTCCATTCCAATCTATGACATTCCATTCCATTCCGTTCCATTCCATTCTTTTCACCTAGAATCCACTCCACTCAACTCCATTCCATTCCAGTCCATTCAGTTACAGTCTTCTCCTCTGCATTCCATTCCGTCCCATTCACCTGCCTTCCAGTACAGTCCATTCCACTACATTCTATTCCATTCCATTCCATTCCATTCCATTGCATTCGATTCCATTCCTTTCTGTTCCATTCCATTCCATTCCATTCCATTCCATTCCATTCCATTCATTCCATTCCATTCCATTATTTTCTAGCAGAATCCTGTGCACTCCAAATAATTCCATTTTATTCCATTCCATTCCAATCCATTCCTTTTCATTCAATTCCATTCCATTATTTCCACCAGAATCCACTCCACTCCAATTCAGTCAATTGCGTTCCTTCCTATTCAAATCTACTCTTCTTAACTCCACTCCACTCCACCCCACTGCATTCCATTCTTCCTGTTCGCCTCCATTCCAGTACACGCCATTCCATTCCATTCCATTCCATTCCATTCCATTCCATTCCATTCAATTCCATTCCACTATTTCCACTCCATTCCACTCCTTTCCTTTCTTCACCATTCCTCTTCACTGCACTCCAATGGAAATTTTTCCATTCCATTCCATTCTATTCCATTCCATTCCTTTCCCTTTCTTTCCATTCTATTGCATTCTTTTCCATTCCGTTTCATTTCTTTCCATGCCATTCCATTACATTCCATGCCATTTCATTCCATTCCATGCCCTTCTATTCCATTGCATTCCATTCCATTCCATTCTTTTTAACTACAATCTACTCCACTCCACTCCAATCCTTTCCATTCCATTCCACTCTAATACACTATTCTCCATTCTACTCGTCTGCACTCCACTGCCTTTCATTCCTTTCCATTCTCCTCCATTCTAATCCATTCCATTCCATTCCATTCCATTCCATTCCATTCCATTCCATTCCATTCCATTCCATTCCTTTCTCTTCCATTCAGTTATTTTCCATCAGAATCCACGCTATTCCAAACTGTTCCATTCCATTCCATTCCATTCCATTCCATTCCATTCCAATCCATTCAACTCCATTCCATTCCCTTCCTTTCTTCTCCATTCTACGTCACTGCACTCCACTGCACTTTTTTCCATTCCATTCCATTAAATTCCATTGCATTCCATTGCGTTCCATTCTCTTCCGTTCCTTTCCATTCCATTCCATTCCATTCCCCACCACGAAACTCCACTCCAATCCAGTGCATTCCATTCCATTCTATTCTATTCCATTCCATTCCTTTCAACCTGAATCCACTCTACTCACCTAAATTCCATTCCACCTAAATCTACTCTACTCACCTCCATTCCATTCCAATCCTCTCCATTCCATTCCTCTCCACTCCATTCCATTCCTTCCCATTACACTCCACTTCACTCTCCATTATCTTCACTTCCATTACTCTGCTCTCAGGTGCACTCCATTCCATTTCGTTCCCTTCTTTTTCATTCCGTTCCATTGTATTCCATTCCATTCCATTACTTTCCATTCCATTCCAATCTACTCCAATCCACTCCACTCCAATCCAATGCATTCCATTCCATTCCATTATGTTCCATTTCATCGTATTATGTTCAATTCAAATCCACTCTTCTCCACTCCGCTCCTCTCCTCTCCAATGAATTCCATTCCTTCCGATTTGCCTACTTTCCTGTCCACTCTTCCATTCCATTCCATTCCTTTCCACTCCATTTCTTCCACTCCATTGCACTCGATTCCACTCCCTTCCTTTCTTCTCCATTCCACATCACTAAACTCCACTGCACTTTTTTCCATTCCATTAAATTCCATTAAATTCCATTTTATTCCATTCTGTTACATTCTGTTACTTTCATTTCCGCTCTGTTCCATTCCATTCCACATTCCATTCCATTCATCTCCATGCAACTCCACTCCTATGCTCTGCATTCCTTTCCATTCCATTCTATTCCATTCCATTCCATCCGACTTGAATCCACTCTACTCACTTCCATTTCATTCCAATCCTCTCCATTCCATTCCTTCCCATTACACTCCAGTCCACTCCACTCTTAATTGCTTTCATTTCCAAAATACACTGCACTCAACTCCACTCCATTCCATTCCATTCCCTTGCCTTTCATTATGTTCCATTGTGTTCCATTCCATTCCATTAATTTCCATTCCATTATATTCTACTCCAATAGACACCACTCCAATCCAATGTATTCCACTTCATTCCATTCCGTTCCATTGCATTCCATTCCATTCACTTCAAATCCAGTCTTCTCAACTCCACTCCCCTCCACTTCCCTGCATTCCTTTCCTTCCTATTCCCCTACATTACAGTCCACAACACTCAATTCCATTTCATTCCATTCCATTGCACTCCATTCCACTAGAATCCAATCCACTTCACTACAGTCCATTCCTTTCTATTCCATTCCATTCAATTCAATTACCGTCTTCTCCACTCCAGTCCACTCCACGGCATTCCAGTCCTTCCTATTCGCCTCCTTTCCAGTACACTCCATTCCATTCCATTCCATTCAATTCCATTACCCTCCATTCCACTGCCCACCACTCTCTTCCTTTCTTCTCCATTACACTTCACTGCACTCCACTGCACTTTTTTCCATTCCATTCCATTCTTTTCCATTCCATTCCATTCCATTCTTTTCCATTCCAGTGCATTGCATTCCATTCTATTCCATTATTTTCCCTTAGAGTGCACTCCACTCCAATCCATTCCATTCCATTTCATTCCTTTCAATTCAATTGCACTCTTCTCCACTCCACTCCTGTCCACTCTACTGCATTCCATTCCATCCCATTTCCCTCCATTCCAGTCCACTCCATTCCATTCCATTCCATTCCACTCCATTCCATTTCATTCCTTTCCATTCCATTCCAATCCACTCCATTCGACTCCACTCTATTTCCTTCATTTCTTCTCCCTTGCCTCCACTGCACTCCATTGCACTTTTTTCCATTGCGTTCAATTACTTCCCATTCCATTCCATTCTGTTCCGTTCTGTTCCGTTCTGTTCCGTTCTGTTCCAATCCATTCCAATCCATTCCATTCCATTCCATTCCATTCCATTCCATTCTATTCCATTCCATTCCATTCCATTCCATTCCCCTCCACAAAACTCCACTCTATCCTCTGCATTCCATTCCATTCCATTCTATTCCATTGCATTCCATTCCACCTGTGTCCACTCTACTCCCCTCCATTCCATTCGACTCCAGTCCATTCCATCCCACTCCTTCCCAATCCACTCCACTCCCCTCCATTCCATTCAACTCTAGTCCATTCCATCCCACTCCTTCCGATTCCACCCCACCCCATTACACTCCTCTCCATTCCATTAAATTTCAATGCACTGCACTCCACTTCACTCCATTCTCCTCCATTCCATTTATTTTCATTCCGTTCTCCTCTATTCTTTCCATTTCATTCCATTCCATTCAATTCCATTCTGCTCCAATCCACTCAACTCCAATCCAATTCATTCCAATCCATTCCACTCAAATCACTTCCATTCCATTGCCTTCTATTCAAATCCACTCTTTTGCATTCCAATCCTCTCCACCCCACTGCAATTCATTCCTTCCCATTCACCTGAATTCCTGTCCACATCATTCAATTCCATTCCATTGCATTCCATTGCATTCTTTTCCAATAGAATCCACTCCACTCCACTCCAATCCATTCTATTCCATTCCATTCAATTCAAATTCAACTCCTCTCCACTCCACTGCATTCCATTCCTTCCCATTCGGCTCCCTTCCAGTCCACTCAATTCCATTCCATTCCATTCTATTCCATTCCATTTCACTCGACTCAATTCGACTCTCTTCCTTTCTACTCCATTCCACTCCACTACACTCCAATGCACTTTTTATCCATTCTGTTCCATTCCATTCCATTCCATTCCATTCCATTCCATTCCATTCCATTCCATTCCTTTCTTTTCCGTTAGAATCCACGCCAATCCACTCCAATCCATTCCATTAAATACCATTCACTTCAAATCCACTCTTCTCCACTCCACTCCTCTCCACTCCACTGCATTCCATTCCTTCCCATTCGCCTCCCTTCCAGTCCACTCAATATCATTCCATTCCATTCTATTCCATTGCATTCCACTCGACTCAATTTGATTCTCTTCCTTTCTACTCCATTCCACTCCACTACACTCCACTGCACTTTTATCCGTTCCATTCCATTCCATTCCATTCCTTTCTTTTCCGCTAGAATCCATGCCAATCCACTCCAATCGATTCCATTAAATACCATTCACTTCAAATCCACTCTTCTCCACTCCACTCCTCTGCACTACACTGCATTCCATTCCTTCACATTTGCATCCATTCCAGTCCACTCCATTCCATTCCATTCCACAACATTGCACTCCACTCCACTCCCTTCCTTTCTTCTCCATTCCACTCCACTTCACTCCACTGCACTTTTTTCCACTCCATTCCACTTCACTATTTTCTATTCCATTCTATTTCATTCCAGTCCATTCCATTCCCTTCCATTCCATTCCATTCCTTTCAATTCCATTCCATTCCATTCCACTCAAATCCACTCCACTCCCTTCTTTTCTTCTCTCTTCCACTCCACTGCACTACATTTCACTTTTTTCCATTCAATTCCAGTCCATTCCATTCCACTCCATTCCACTCCCCTGCACTCCCTTCCTTCCTTCTGCATTCCACTCCTCTAAACTCCACTGCCCTTTTTTCCATTCCAGTCCATTCATTTCCAGTCCCTTCCATTCTATTCCAGTCCATTCCATTACACTCCATTCCATTCCATTGAATTCCATTTCGCTTCATCCCTCTGCACTCCACTCTCTTTCTTCCTACTCCTTTCAACTCCACTGCACTCCAATGCACTTTTTCCCATTCCATTCCATTCCATTCCATTCCATTCCATTCCATTCCATTCCATTCCAGTAAATTCCATTTCCTTCCACTCAATTCCATGGCTTTCCATTCCATTTCATTCCATACCATTCCTTTCCAATGCATTCTTTTCCACTAGAATCCACTCCACACCACTCCAATCCATTCAATTCCATTCAATTCTATTCAAAGCCACTCTTCTCCACTCAACTCTCCTCTCCACTGCATTCCAATCCTTCCTTCCTTTCCATTCCTTCCTTCCATTCCATTCCACTCCATTCCACTCCACCCCACTACCTTATTTTCTTCTCCAGTCCACTCCACTGCTCTTCACTACCATTTATTCCATTACATTATATTCCATTGCATTTCATTTCATTGCATTGCATTCCATTCCATTCCATTCCTTTCCATTCCGTTCCGTTCCGTTCCATTCCCCTCCACGCAACTTCACTCAAATGCAATACATTACATTCTATTCCACTCTATTCCATTCCATTCCACATGAATCCACTCTACTCCCCTCTATTCCACTCCACTCCCCTCTATTCCACTCCACTCCACTCCACTCTATTCCATTCCTTCCCATTCCTCTCCACTCCACTTCACTCCTCTCTATTCCATTCATTTCAAATTCCCTGCACTCCAGTACCGTCCATTCCATTCCATTCCATTCCTTTTCATTCCGTTTCACTGTATTCCATTCAATTCCATTATTTTCCATTCCATTCCATTCTCCTCCAATCCACTCTATTCCAATCCACTGCATTCCATTCCATTCCATTCCTTTCCATTGCATTGCATTCCATTCAATACAAATCCACTGTTCTCCACTAAACTCCTCTCCATTCCCCTGCATTCCATTCCCTCTCATTCGCATCCATTCCAGTCCACTCCATTCCATTCCATTCCTTTCCATTCCATCCCATTCTATTCCATTCCCTTCCTTTCAATTCTTTTCCACTAGAATCCACTCCACTCCACTCCACTCGAATCCATTCCATTCCATTCCCTTCCATTCCATTCAAATTTACTCTTCTACACTCCACTCCTCTGCTCTCCACTGCATTCCACTCCTTCGCATTCACCTCCAATCCTGCCGACTCCATTCCATTCCATTCCATTCCATTCCATTCCACTCCACTCCATTCCACTTCCCTCCACTCCCTTACTTTCTTCTCCATTCCACTCCACTGCACTCCACTGCTCACTTTTCCATTCCATTCCATTCCATTCCATTCCATTCCATTCCATTCCATCCCATTCCATCCCATTCATTTCCATTACATTCCATTCCATTGCATACCATTACTTTCCATTCAGTTCTGTTCCGTCCGTTCTGTTCCGTTTCTTTCGGTATCATTCCATTCCATTCCATTCCATTCCATTCCATTCCATTCCATTCCATTCCCTCCACGCAACTCCTCTCCAATCCACTACATTCCATTCCATTCCATTCCACCTGTATCCACTCTACTCCTCTCCATTGCACTCCACTCCTCTCCTTTGCATTCCTTCCCATTACACTCCACTCCATTACACTCCTCTCCATTCCATTCAATTCCAATACACTGCAATCCACTCCACACGATTCCATTTCATTCCTTTTCATTCTGTTCCATTGTATTCGATTCCATTCCATTATTTTCCATTCCATTCCATTCTACTCTAATCCACTCAACTCCAATCCACTGCATTTCACTCCATTCTATTCAATTCCATTGCATTCTGTTCCTTTGAATTCAAATCCACTCTTCTCAACTACACTCCTCCACACTCAACTTCAAACCTTGCCTTCCAATTACTCCTACATTTCATTCTAATTCATTCCATTCCATTCCTTTTAATTCCATTCCATTTCATTCCATTCCATTCCATTCCATTCCAATACGTTTAAATCCACTCCACTCTCTTCCTTTCTTCTTCTTTCCACTCCAATATATTCCACTTCACTATTTTTCATTCCATTTCATTCCATTCCATTCCACTCCATTCCATTCCGTTCCTTTCAATTCCATTCCTTTACGTTCCTTTCCATTCCATTAATTTCAATTCTGTTCCTGTCCATTCCATTACATTCCATTCAATTCTTTTCCAGTAGAATCCACTCCACTCCACTCTAATCCATTTCACTCCGTTACATTCAATTCAAATCCACACTTCTCCATTCCAATTCTCTCCACTCCACCACATTCAATTCCTCCCCTCTTGACGCAATTCCTGTCAACTCCATTAAATTTCATTCCATTCCATTCCATTCCTTTCCATTCCTCTCCTTTCCACTACTCTCCATTCCTTTCTTCTCCATTCCACTCCACTACACTCAACTACAATTTTTTCCATTCCATTCCTCTCCATTCAAATGAATTCCGTTGCATTCCTTTCCATTCCGTTATTTTCCAACTGAATCCCTTCCACTCCACTCCAATCCATTCCATTCCATTCCACTCAAATAAAAACCCACCCTTCTCCACTCACCTTCTCTACACTACACTCCATTCCATTCTTTCCCATTTGCCTCCATTCTAGTCAACTCCATTCCGATCCGTTCCATTCCATTCCATTCCCTTGCTTTCCATTCCACTCCATTCCGTTCCATTCTGCTCCCTTCCTTTCTTCTCCAGTCCACACCAATGCACTGCACTGCACTTTTTTCCATTCCATTCCATTCCATTCCATTCCATTCCATTCCATTCCATTCCATTCCACTATATTCCATTGCATTCCGTTACATTCCATTGCATTCCATTCCATTCCACTCCATTTCATTCCATTCCATTCCATTGCAATCCATTCCATTCCATTCCATTCCATTCCATTCCATTCCATTCCGTTTCATTCCATTCCATTCCATTCCATTCTTTTCTATTAGTATCCACTCCACTCCACTCCATTCCATTCCATTCCAGTCAAATCCACTCTTATACAATCCACTCCTCTCCAGTCCAATGAGGTCCATTCCTTCCCTTTTGCCTCCATTCCAGTCCACTCCATTCAATTCCATTTCATTCCATTATTTCCCTTCCTTTGCATTCTATTCCACTCCATTCCACTCCCCTCCACTCCTTTCCTTTCTTCTCCATTCCATTCCATTACACTGCACTGCACTTTTTTGCATTCCATTCCATTCCATTACATTCCATTGCAGTCCATTTAATTCCATTCCACTTTATTCCACTCCACTCGACTCCCTTCCTCTTTTCTCCATTCCACTCCACTACACTCCCCTTACTCTATTTTCCATTCCATTCCATTCCATTCCAATATTTTCCACTAGAATCCACTCCACTCCAATCCAATGCATTACATTTAATTCCATTCCACTCCACTCGACTCCCTTCCTTTTTTCTCCATTCCACTTCACTACAGTTCCCTGCTCTATTTTCCATTCCATTCCATTCCATTCCATTCCATTCCATTCCATTCCATTCCATTCTTTTCCACCGGAATCCACTCCACTCCAATCCGATGCATTCCATTCCATTCCATTCCATTCCATTCAAATGCAATCTTTTCCACTCCATTCCCCTGCATTCCATTCCTTCCCATTCACCTCCATTCCAATCTACTCCGTTCCATTCCATTCCATTCCATTCAATTTCACTCCATTCCACTCCATATCACTCGATTCCACTCCACTCCAACTCCTTCCTTTCTTCTCCCTTCCACACAGCTGCCCTCCACTGCTATTTTTTCCTTTCAATTAAATTCCAATTCCATTCCATTCCATTCCATTCTTTTATACTAGAATACCCTCCACTCCAGTCCACTCCACTCCAATCTATTCCATTCAATTCAAATCCACTCTTCTCCACTCCAATCCTCTCCATTCCACTTCATTCCATTCCTTCCCATTCGCCGCCATTCCAGTCCTCTCCATTAATTTCCGTTCCACCCACTTCATTCCACTCCAATACACTCCCTTCCTTTCTCCTCCGTTGTACTCCACTTCATTCCACTGCACTTTACACCATTCCCTTCTGAGCCATTCCGTGCCATTCCATTCCTTGCAATTCCTTTTCATTCCATTCTATTCCATTACATACCTTTCCATTCCATTGCATTCCATTCCATTGCATTGCATTCCATTGCATTCCATTCCATTCCATTCCATTCCTTTCCATTCCATTCCTTTCCATTCCATTCCCCTCCTCTCCTCTCCACTGCTCTCCTTTCCTTTCTTCTCCATTCCACGTCCCTGCACTCCACTGCAATTTTCCATTCCATTCCGTTCCATTAAATTCCTTTGCATTCCATTCCATTCCATTCCATTCCATTCCATTCCATTCCATTCCATTCCATTCCATTGCATTCAATTCAATTCCATTCGATTCCATTCCCCTCCATGCAAAAGCACTCCAATCCGCTGCATTTCATTCCATTCCATTCTTTTCCATTCCCTTCCACCAGAATCCACTATAGTCTCCTCTATTCCAGTCCATTCCTCTCCTTTCCATTCCTTCCAATTTCACTGCACGCCACAACACTCCTCTCCATTTCATTCAATTCCAGTACACTCCACTCCACTCCATTCCATTCCATTCCATTTAATTCCTTTTCTTCCCGTTCCATTGTATTCCATTCCATTCCATTACTTTCCAGTCCATTCCATTTTACTCCAATCTAATCTACTCCAATCCATTCCATTCCATTCCATTCCATTCCATTCCATTCCATTCCATTCCATTCGATTGCACTCCAATCCAGTCCCTTCCTTTCTTCTCCACTCTACTCCACTGCACTCCAATGCACTTTTTTATTCCATTCCAGTCCATTCCATTGCATTCAATCAATTCAAATCCACTCTTATCCACTCCACTTCTCACCACTCCACTGCATACCATTCCTTCCCATACAACTCCATTTCAGGCCATTCCTTTCCATTCCATTCCATTCCATTCCATTCCATTCCATTCCATTCCATTCCACTCCATTCCTCTCCATTTAACTCCACTCCACTCCCTTCCTTTCTTCTCCATTCCACTCCTCTACACTCCACTGCATTTATTTCAATTCTATTCCATTCCATTACTTTCCATTCCATTCCATTCCATTCCCTTCCCTTCAGTTCTGTTCCGTTCTATTCCATTCAATTCCATTCAATTCTTTTCCACTATAATCCACTCCACTCTACTCCAGTCCATTCCATTCCGTTACATTCAATTGCAATCCACTGTTCTCTGCTCCACTTCTCTCTACTTAGCTGCATTTGATTCCTTCACAGTCACCACAATTTCAGTCCATTCCATTCCATTCCATTCCTTTCCATGCCATGCCATTCCATTCCACTGCTTTCCACTCCACTCCACTCCATTCTTTCTTCTCCATTCCACTCCAATACACTCCACTACGCTTTTTTCCATTCCATTGCATTCCATTCCATTCCATTCCATTCCATTCCATTCCATTCCATTCCATTCCATTCCATTCCATTCCATTCCATTCCATTCCATCCCATTCCATTCCATTCTTTTCCACCTGAATCCACTCCACTCCACTCCAATCCATTTGATTCCATTCCACTCAGCTCTAATCCACCCTTCTCCCCTCCACTTCTCTTGACTCCACTGCCTTCCATTCCTTCCCATTCGCCTCCATTCTAGTCCAATCCATTCCCTTCCATTCCATTCCATTCCATAGCATTCAATTCCACTCTATTCCATTCCACACCTTTCCCTTCCTTTCTTCACCATTCCACTCCAATGCACTCCACTTCACTTATTTCCATTCTGTTCCATTCCATTACATTCCAATCCATTCCATTCCATTCCATTCCATTCCATTCCATTCCATTCCATTCCATTCCTTTCCATACTATTGCACTCCAGTAAACTCCAATCCAGTACCTTCCATTCCATTCCATTCCATTCCACCTGAATCCACACTACTCCCCTCCATTCCACGCCACTCCACTCTACTCCATTCAATTCCTTCCCATTCCACTCCACTCAACGCCACCCCTCTCCATTCCTTTCAATTCCAATACATTACACTTTCACTCCACTGCATTCCATGCCATTCCATTCCTTTTCATACCGTTCCATTTTATTCTATTCCATTGAATTTCTTTCCATTCCATTCCATTCTACTCCAATCCAGTAGATTCCAATCCAATGCATTCCATTCCATTCCATTGCATTTCATTCCATTCAATTCGAATTCACTATTATCCACTCCACTCCTCTCCACCCCACTGCATTCCATTCCTTCCCATTTGCGTCCATTCGAATCAACTCCATTCCATTCCATTCCTTTCCACTCTGTTTTGTTGCACTCTGTTGATTCCACTCCTCTCCCTTCCTTTCTTCTCCATTCAACTCCACTGCACTCTACTGCAATTTTTTCCATTCCATTCCCTTTCATTCCATTCCATTCCATTCCATTATTTTCCAACAGAAACCAGTCCACTCCATTCCAATCCATTACTTTCCATTCCATTAAATTCATATCCAATCTTCTCCATTCCGCTGCCCTCCACTCCACTACATTGCATTCCCTCCCGTTCGCATCCATTCCAGTCCCTTCCATTCCATTCCATTCCATTCCAGTCCATTTATTTCCATTCCGTTCCTCTCCATTCCACTCCAATCCATTCCCTTCCTTTCTTCTCCATTCCACTCCACTGCACTCCACTGCACTTTTTTCCACTTCATTCCATTCCATTCCATTGCTTTCAATTCCATTCCATTCCATTCCATTCCGTTGAATTCCGTTCCATTCCATTCCATTCCATTCCATTCCATGCCATTCCATTCCATTCCATTCCATGCCATTCCGTTCCATTCCATTCCATGCCATTCCATTCCATTCCATTCCATGCTATTCCATTCCATTCCATTCCATTCCATTCCACTCCATTCTACTCAACTACACTCCCTTCCTTTCTTCTCTATTCCACCCTCTGCACTCCACTGCACTTTTTTCCATTTCATTTCATTCCATTCCATTCCATTCCATTCATTTCCATTCCATTCCATTCCATTCATTTCCATTCCATTCCACTCCATTCATTTCCATTCCATTGTATTCCATTCTATTCCCTTCCACGCTACTCCATTCCAATATACTACATTCCATTCCATTCAATTCCATTCCATTCCATTCCATTCCACCTGAATCTACTCTACTCCACTCCATTCCTCTCTACTCCACTTCACTCCATTCCATTCCTTCCGATTCCACTGCACTCCACTGCTCTCTTCTCCATTCCATTCATTTCCAATAAACTGCACTCCATTCCACTATATTCCGTTTCATTCCTTTTCATTCCGTTCCATTGTATTACATTCCATTGCATTAACTTCCATTCCATTCTATTCTACTCCAGTCTACTCCACTCCATTACAATTCATTCCATTCCATTCCTTTCCATTGCATTCCATTCCATTCAATACAAACCCACTCTTCTCCACTCCACTCCTCTCCACTCCACTGTATTCCATCACTTCCCATTCTCCTCCATTCTAGTCTAATCCATTCCGTTCCATTTTACCCCATATCTTTCCATTCCATTCCATTCCATGCCATGCCATGCCATGCCATGCGATTTCATTCCATTCCATTCCATTCCACTCCATTCCATTCCATTCCATTCCACCTCATTCTTTTCAACTAGAATTCACTCCACTCCTCTCCAATCCATTCCATTCCATTCAAATCTGCTCTTCTCCACTCAACTCCTATTAACTCCACTGCAATCCAATCCTTCCCATTCGCCTCTCTTCCAGTCAAATCCTTTCCATTCCATTCCATTCCATTCCATTCCATTCCATTCCATTCCATTCCATTATATTCCATTCCATTCCATTCCATTCCCTCTAATTGCACTCCATTCCCCTCCAATACACTCCCTTCCTTGCTTCTCCATTCCACTCCACTACATTCCACTGCACTTTTTTCCATTCCAATCCCTCCCATTCCATTGAATTCCAATGCATTCCATTCCATTGCAATCTATTCCATTCCATTCCATTCAATTTTTTTCCACTATAATCCACTGCTCTCCACTCCAATTCATTGTATTCCATTTCATTCCTTTCAAATCCACTCTTCTCCACTCCACTCCTCTCTACTCCACTGCTTTCCATTCCTTCCCATTCGCCTTCTTTCCAGTCCACTCCATTAAATTGTATTTGATTCCATTCCATTCCATTCCACGCATTCCATTCCATTCCATTCCGTTCTACTCCATTCCACTCCACTCCCTTTCATTTTATTTGATTCCATTCCATTCCATTCCATTCCACTCCATTCCACGCCATTCCATTTCATTCCATCACATTCCATTACATTGCATTCCATTCCATTCGAATCAAATCCACTTCTGTCCTCTCCACTCCTCCCTAGTCCACTGCATTCCATTCTTTCTCATTTGCCACCATTCTGGCCCAGTCCGTTCATTCCATTCCATTCCATTCCATTCCATTCCATTCCATTCCATTCCATTCCATTCCATTCCATTCCATTCCTCTCCATTAAACGCCACTGCACTCCCTTTCATCTCCATTCCATTCCACTAAAATCCACTGCAATTCTTTTCCATTCCTTTCCATTCCATTCCAGTCCGTTCCATTCCATTCCATTCCATTCCATTCCATTCCATTCCATTCCATTCCATTCCATTCCATTCCATTCCATTCCGTTATCATTCCATTCCATTCCATTCCATTCCATTCCATTCCATTCCATTCCTATCCTTTCCCCTCCACTACACTCCCTTCCTTTCTTCTCCATTCCTCTACGCTAAAATCCACTGGGCTTTTTTCCATTCCATTCCATTCCCTTTTTTTTCCATTCCATTCCATTCCATTCCATTCCATTCCATTCCATTCCGTTCCATTCCATTCTTTTCCACTAGAATCCTCTCCACTCCTCTCCATTCCATTCTCTTCCATTATATTCAAATGAATACACTCTTCTCCACTCCACTCCTGTCCCCTCCAATGCATTCCATTCATTTCCTTTCACCACCATTCCAGCCCTCTCCAATTGATTCGATTCGATTCCATTCTATTCCATTCCATTCCTTTCCATTCCCTTCCACTACATTCCACGCCACTCCACTCCCTTCCTTTCTTCTACATACCATTCCACTACACTCCACTGCACTATATTTTTCCATTTCATTATATTCCATTCCATTCTTTTCCGTTCTGTTCCATTCCATTCTATTCCTTTCCATTCCGTTCCATTCCATTCCATTCAATTCTTTTCCACTAGAGTCCACTCCACTACACTGCAGTCCATTCCATTGCATTACATTCAATTCAAATCAACTCTTCTCCACTCCACTCCTCTCCACTCCACCGCATTCAATTCCTCCCATTCACCTTCTTCGCAGTCCACTCCATTCCATTCCATTCCATTCCTTACCTTTCCAATCCACTCCATTCCCTTCCTTTCTTATCCATTCCACTTCACTAAACTCGACTGGAATTTTTTCCATTCCATTGCATTCCAATCCATTCCATTCCATTCCATTCTTTTCCACTAGAATCCACTCCACTACACTCGAGTCCATTCCATTCCATTACATTCTATTCAAATCCATTTTTCTCCATTCCAGTACTCTCCACTGAACTGCATTAAATTCCTTCCCATTCACCTTCATTGCAGTCCACTCCATTCCATTCCATTCCATTCCTATGTTTTCCACTGCACTCCACTCCCCTCCTTTCTTCTCCATTCCAGTCCAATAACCTCCACTGAAATTTTTTCCATTCCATTCCATTCCATTCAGTTCCATTCTTTTCCACTAGAGTCCACTCCACTCCACTGCAATACATTCCATTCTATTCCCTTGAAATCAAATACACTCTTCTCCACTCCACTCCTCTCCACTCCACTGAGCTCCATTCCTTACCCTTCGCCTCCATTCGAATCCATTCCTTTTCATTCCATTCCATTCCGTTTCATTCCTTTCTATTCCATTCCATTCCTCTCCATTCCACTCCACTGCCTTCCTTTCTTCTCCATTACACACCACTGCACTCCTCTGCACTTTTTACCATTCCATTCCATTCCATTATTTTTCACCAGATTCTACTCCGCTCCAATCCATTCCATTCCATTCAATCCACTCTTCTTCACTCCACTCCTCTCCACTCCACTACATTCCATTCCTTCCCATTCGCCTCCATTTCAGTTCAATCCATTCCTTTCCAATCCATTCCATTCCATTCCACTGCACGCAACTCAACACCAATCCATTGCATTCCATTCCATTCCATTCGATTCCATTCCATTGCATTCAACCTGAATCGACTCTACTCCCCTCCGTTCTAATGCACTCCATTGCACTCCATTCCATTTCTTCCCACTCTTCTCCACTCCACTACCCTCCTCTACATTCCATTCAATTCCAATACACTTCACTCCACTCCACTATATTTCATTCCATTCCATTCCATTACTTTTCATTCCGTTCCATTGTATTCCATTCCTTTCTAGTTCTTTCCATTGCATTCCATTCTATGCCAGTCAACTCCAATGAAATCTACTGCATTCCATTCCATTGTATTCCATTCCATTCAATTCAAATCCACTCTTCTCCACTCCACTCCTCTCCACTCCACTGCGTTCCATTCCTTCCCATTCGTCCCCATTACAGTCCATTCCATT
The DNA here is from genome assembly GCF_006542625.1 of Nomascus leucogenys. NCBI lineage: Eukaryota > Metazoa > Chordata > Mammalia > Primates > Hylobatidae > Nomascus > Nomascus leucogenys. Next base: position 47,958 of record NW_022096847.1, read on the forward strand.
CCATTCCATTCCATTCCATTCCATTCCACCCTTTCCACTGTACTTCACTCCCTTTCTTCTCCATTCCACTCCACTGCTTTCCACTGCACTTTTTTCCATTCCGTTCCATTCCATTTCTTTCCATTCCACTGAATTTAATTCCATGCCATTCCATTCCATGCCATTCCATTCCATTCCATTCTAATGCTCTCAATTGCATTCCATTCCATTCAGTTCAAATCCACTCTTCTCCACTCCATCTCTATGCACTCCACTGCATTTCATTCCTTCTCATTCGCCTCCTTTCTAGTCTACTCTTTTCCAATATATCCTGTTCCATTCCATTCCACTCCCTTCAAGTCCATTCCACTCCCTTCCTTTCTTCTCCAGTCCACTCCGCTACACTACACTGCAATTTTTCCATTCCATTCCATTCCATTCCATTCCACTCCATTCCATTCCATTCCATTCCACTCCATTCCATTCCATTCCACTCCATTCCATTCCATTCCATTCCACTCTATTCCATTCCATTCCATTCCATTCCATTGCATTCCATTATGTTCCACTCCATTCCATTCTGTTCCAATCCATTCCATTCCATTCGATTCCATTCCTTTCCCCTCCACGCCACTCCATTCCAATTCACTGCTTTCCATTCCATTCTATTTTATTCCATTTCACCTCAATCCACTCTACTCTCCTCCATTTCTCTTCACTCCACTCCACTCCATTTCGTTCCTTACCATTGAACTCCACTCCACTACACTCCTTTACATTCCATTCAATTCCAATACACAGCTCTCCACTCCACTCCATTACATTCCTTGCCATTCCTTTTCATTCCGTTCCATTGTAATCCAATCCATTCGATTACTTTCCATTCCATTCCATTCTACTGCTCTCCCCTCCACACTAATCCACTGCATTCTATTGCTCTCCATTCCATTCCATTGCATTCCATTCCATTCAATTCAAATCCACTGTTCCTCACTCCACTCCTCTCCTCTCCACTCCACTGCATTCCATGCCTTCCCATTCAACTCCATTCCAGTCTACTCCATTCCATTCGATTCCACTCCATTCCATTACGCTCCATTCCATTCCATTCCATTCCTTTGCATTCCATTTAAATGAAATCCACTCTTCTCCTCTCCACTCCTTTCCACTCCACTGCATTCCATTCCTTCCCATTCACCCCATTACAGTCCATTCCATTCTGTTCTATTCCATTCCATTCCACTCCATACCACTGCACTCCACTCTCTTCATTTCTTCTCCATTCCAGTCCACTGCACTCCACTGCTCTTTTTTCCATTCCATTCCAATCCATTTCATTCCATTCCGTTGCATTCCATTCCATTCCATTCCATTCCATTCCATTCCATTCCATTCCATTCCATTCCATTCCATGCCCTTCCATTCCACTCCATTGCATTCCATTCCATTAATTCAAATCCACTCTTCTCCACTCCATTCCTCTCCACTCCACTGCATTCCATTCCTTCTTATTCGCCTCCATTCCTGTCCTCTCCAATCCATTCCATTCCATTACTCTCCTTTCAACTAAACTCTACTCCCTTCCTTTCTTCTCCAGTTCACACCCCGACACTCCACTGCAATTTTTTCCATTCCATTCAATTCCACTCCTTTTCATTCCACTCCATTCCATTCCATTCCATTCCATTCCATTCCGTTCTATTCCACTGCATTCCATTACGTTCCATTCTATTCGGTCCCTTTCTGATCCGTTCCATTCCATTCTATTCCATTCCATTCCCCACAGCACAACTCCACTCCATCTCACTGCTTTCCCTACCATTCCATTCTATTCCATTCCACCTCAGTCCACTCTACTCCCCTCCATTTCACTTCACTCCACTCCACTCCATTGAATTACTTCCCATTCCACTCCACTTCACTTCTCTCCTCTCCATTCCATTCATTTCAAATACACTGCCCTCCACTCCACTCCATTCCATTCCATACCGTTCATTTTCATTCTGTTCCATTGTGTTCCATTCCATTTGATTACTTTCCGTTCCATTCCACTCTACTCCACTCCCCTCCACTCCAATCCACCGCATTCTATTCCATTCCATTCCTTTGTATTCTATTCCATTCAATTGAAATCCACTGTTCCTCACTCCACTCCTCTCCACTCCATTGCATTCCATTACTTCCCCTTCTCGTCTGTTCTGGTCTACTCCATTGCATTCCATTGAATTCCATTCCATTCCATTATACTCCATTGCATTTCATTCCATTAAAATCAAATCCAATCTTCTCCTCTCCAATCCTCTCCCATCCACTGCATTCCATTCCTTCAAATTCGCCTCCAGTCCAGCCCATTCCAATCGATTCCATTCCATTGCATTCCATTCCACACCACTCTTCTCCCTTCCTTTCTTCCCCATTCCATTCCACTACAATCCACTGCACTTTTTTTCCCTTCCATTCCATTCCATTCCATTCCATTCCATTCTTTTCAGTTCTGTTCCATTCCATTCCATTAGATTCTTTACTACTGGAATCCACTCCATTACACTCCAGTCCGTTCCATTCCATTACACTCCAGTCCGTTCCATTCCATTACATTCAGTTCAAATCCACTCTTCTCCACTAAACACCTCTGCACTCCACCTCATTCAATTCCTTCCCATTCTCATTCATTCCAGTCCACTCCATTACATTCCATTCAATTCCTCACCTTTCCACTCCCCTCCACTCCCTTCCTTCCTTTTCCATTCCAGTCCACTAAACTCCACTGGAATTTTTTCCATTCCATTCCATTCCATTCCATTCCATTCCATTCCATTCCATTCCATTCCATTGCATTCTTTTCCACTAGAATCCACTCCACCCCACTCCAATCAATTCCATTCCATTCCATTCCATTCCATTCAAATCAAATGTACTCTTCTGCACTCCACTCCTCTCCACTCCACTGCATTACATTCCTTCCCATTCGCCTCCTTTCCAATCCATTCCGTTCCATTCCATTCCATTCCATTCAATCCACTTTTATTCACTCCACTCCTCTCCACTCCACTGCATTCCATTCCTTCCCATTCTACTGCATTCCAGTTCAATCCATTCCATTCTGATCCATTCCATTCCATTCCCCTGCACACAACTCAACTCCAATCCAATTCCTTCATATTCCATACCTTTCTATTCCATTCCATTGCCTTCCACCTGAATCAACTCTACTCCCCTCCGTTCAACTCCACTCCACTCCACTCCAGTCCATGCCTTCCCATTCCTCTGCACTCCACTGCACTCCTCTCCATTCCATTCATTTCCAATACAATGCACTCCACTCCACTGCACTCCACTCCACTCCACTCCATTCCATTCCATTGCATTCCCTTTCATTTCGTTCCATTGCATTCCATTCCTTTCCATTCAATTCAAATCCAGTCTCATCCATTGCATTACTCTGCATTCTGTTCCTTTCCATTCACCTCCTTTCCAATCTACTCCATTCCATTCTATTCCTTTCCATTCCAACAGAATCCACTCTTGTCCCCACCAATCCAGTCCATTGCTCTCCGTTCCATTCCTTCCTATTCCACTACACTCCACAACACTCCTCTCCATTCCATTCAAGTCCAATATACTCCACTCCACTCCACTCCTTTGCATTCCTTTTCATCCCTTTCCATTGTATTCCTTTCCATTCCATTACTTGCCAGTCCATTCCATTCTACTCCAATCCACTCCACTCCAATCCAATGCATTCTGTTCCTGTCCATTCCATTCCCTTTCATTGATTCCATTCCATTCAATTCAAATCCACTCTTATCAACTCCACTCCTCACCACTCCACTGCATACCATTCCTTCCCATTCCCCTCCATTCCATTCCATTCCATTCCATTCAACTACACTCCACTCCCTTCTTTTCTTCTCCATTCCACATCACTGCACTCCACTGCACTTATTTAAATTCAATTGCATTCCTTTCCGTTTCATTCTATTCCATTCCTTTCCATTCCATTCCAGTCCATTCCCTTCCCTTCCCTTCATTTCCATTCCATTCTGTTCCATTCAATTCCATTCAATTCGTCTCCACTGGAATCCACTCCACTCCACTCCAGTCCATTCCATTCCGTTACATTCAATTCCTATCCACTTTTATCCCATCCACTTCTCTCCAGTTCACTGCATTTGATTCCTTCCCATTCGCCTCCATTCCATTCCATTTCATTCCATTCCATGGCATCCCATTCCACTCCTTTCCACTCCACTGCACTCCATTCCTTTCTTCTCCATTACACTCCACTTCACTGCAATTCTTTCCATTCTATTCCATTCCATTCCATTCCATTTCATTCCATTCCATTATATTTCATTCTGTTCCATCTTATTCCATTCCATTCCATTCCATTCCATTAATTTACATTGCATTCCATTCTACTCCAATCCATTACACTCCAAACCACTGCATTCCATTCCATTCCATTCCTTTTCATTCCGTTCCATTGTATTCCATTCCATTTGACTACTTTTTTTTTTTTTTTTTTGAGACGGAGTCTCGCTCTGTCGCCCAGGCTCGAGTGCAGTGGCGCAATCTCAGCTCACTTCAAGCTCCACTTCCCGGGTTAACGCCATTCTCCTGCCTCAGCCTCTCCGAGTAGCTGGGACTACAGGCGCCTGCCACCATGGCCGGCTAATTTTTTTTTTTTGGTATTTTTAGTAGAGACGGGGTTTCAACGTGGTCTCGATCTCCTGACCTCGTGATCCGCCTGCCTCAGCCTCCCAAAGTGCTGGGATTACAAGGGTGAGCCACCGTGCCTGGCCTATTTGACTACTTTCTATTCCATTCCATTCTACTCCACTCTCCTCCACTCCAATCCACTTTATTCTATTCAATTCCATTCCATTCCATTGCATTCCATTCCATTCATTTCAAATCCACTGTTCCTACCTCCACTCCTATCCACTCCACTGCATTCCATGCCTACTCAGTCGCCTCCATTCCAGTCTACTCCATTGCATTCTATTCCATTTCTTTCCAGTACATTCCACTGCATTCCATTCCATTGAAATCAAATCCACTCTTCTCCTCTCTACTGCTCTCCACCCCAGTGCATTTCATTCCTTCCCATTCGCCTCCATTCTGGCCCACTCCAATCGATTCCATTCCATTCCATTCCATTCCATTCTGTTCCATTCCATTCCGTTCCATTCCATTCCATTCCATTCCATTCCATTCCATTCCATTCCATTCCATTCCATTCCACCACATTCTATTCCATTCCATCCCGTTCCACTCCATTCCACACCACCCCACTTCCTTCTTTTCTTCTCCATTCCATTCCACTGCACTCCAATGCACTTTTTTTCCATTCCATTCCATTCCATTCGATTCCATTCCATTCCATTAGATTTCATTCCATTCCATTCCATTCCTTTCCGTTCCGTTCCATTCCATTCCATTCTTTTCCACTTGAATCCACTCCACTACACTCCAGTCCATTACATTCCATTAGATTCAATTCAAATCCACTCTTCTCCACTCCACTCCTCCGCATTCAATTCCTTCCCATTTGCATTCATTCCAGTCTACTCCATTCCATCCCAATCCATTCCCATCTTTTCCACTCTACTCCACTTCGTTCCTTGCTTCTCCCTTCCACTCCACTGTACTCTCCTGGACTTTTTTCCATTCCATTCCATATCATTCCATTCCATTCCATTAAATTCCATTCCATTCGGTTCCATTCTATTCTTTTCCTATAGAATCCACTTCACTCCACTCTGAAAAATTCCATTCCATTCCATTCCATTCCATTCCATTCCATGCCACTTAACTCTCTTCCTTTCCTCTCCATTCCACTCCACTGCACTCCACTGCACTTTTTTCCATTCCATTCCATTATTTTCCACGAAAATCCACTCTGCTCCAATCCATACCTTTCCATTCCATTCAGTTCAATTCACTCTTCTTCACTCCAGTCCTCTCCACTGTACTGCATTCTATTCCTTCCCATTGGACCCCATTACTCTCCACTCCATTCCATTCCATTTCATTCTATTCCATTCCATTTAATTCCAATCCCCTCCACGCAACTCCACTCCAATGCCCTGCACTCCTTTCCATTCCATTCCACCTGAATCCACTCTAATCCCGTCCATTCCACTCCAGTCCACTACACTCAATTCCATTCCTTCTCATTTCAATCCATCAACCTCACCCCTCTACATTCCTTTCAATTCTAATACATTACACTTCCACTCCACTGTATTCCATTCCATTCCATTCCATTCCATTCCATTCCATTCCATTCCATTCTGTTCCATCTTATTCCATTCCATTCCATTCCATTAATTTACATTGCATTCCATTCTACTCCAATCCATTACACTCCAAACTGCTGCATTCCGTTCCATTGCATTGCATTCCATTGCAGTCAATTCAAATCCACTCTTCTCCCCTCCACTCCTCTCCACTCCACTGCATTCCATTCCTTCCTATTCGCCTCCATTCTATTCCACTCCATTTCATTCCATTCCCTTGCATTCCATTCCATTACACTCCATTTGATTCCACTCCTCTCCCTTTATTCTCCATTCTGTTCCAATAGACTCCACTGCATTTTTTTCGTTGCATTACATTCCATTCCATTCCATTCCATTCCATTCCATTCCATTCCCTTCCAGTCCATTCCATTCCATTCTATTCCATTCCCTTCCATTCCATTAGGTTTCATTCCATTCTTTTCAACTAGAATTCACTCCACTCCTCTCCAATCCATTCCATTCCATTCAATTCATATCCACTCTTCTCCATTCCAATCCTTTCCACTCCACTGCTTTCCATACCTTCCCGTTGGCCTCCATTCCAGTCCACTCCATTCCATTCCATTCCATCCCATCACATTCCATTCCTTTTCAATTCCATTCCATTCCATTCCATTCCATATCTTTCCATTCCACTCAAATCCACTCCACTCCCTTCTTTTCTTCTCTCTTCCACTCCACTGCACTACATTTCACTTTTTTCCATTCAATTCCAGTCCATTCCATTCCACTCCATTCCACTCCCCTGCACTCCCTTCCTTCCTTCTGCATTCCACTCCTCTAAACTCCACTGCCCTTTTTTCCATTCCAGTCCATTCATTTCCAGTCCCTTCCATTCTATTCCAGTCCATTCCATTACACTCCATTCCATTCCATTGAATTCCATTTCGCTTCATCCCTCTGCACTCCACTCTCTTTCTTCCTACTCCTTTCAACTCCACTGCACTCCAATGCACTTTTTCCCATTCCATTCCATTCCATTCCATTCCATTCCTTTCCAGTAAATTCCATTCCCTTCCACTCAATTCCATGGCTTTCCATTCCATTTCATTCCATACCATTCCTTTCCAATGCATTCTTTTCCACTAGAATCCACTCCACACCACTCCAATCCATTCAGTTCCATTCAATTCTATTCAAAGCCACTCTTCTCCACTCAACTCTCCTCTCCACTGCATTCCAATCCTTCCCTCCTTTCCATTCCTTCCTTCCATTCCATTCCACTCCATTCCACTCCACCCCACTACCTTATTTTCTTCTCCAGTCCACTCCACTGCTCCCCACTACCATTTATTCCATTGCATTTCATTTCATTGCATTGCATTCCATTCCATTCCATTCCATTCCATTCCGTTCCATTCCATTCCATTCCCCTCCACGCAACTTCACTCAAATGCACTACATTTCATTCTATTCCACTCTATTCCATTCCATTCCACATGAATCCACTCTACTCCCCTCTATTCCACTCCACTCCCCTCTATTCCACTCCACTCCACTCCACTCTATTCCATTCCTTCCCATTCCTCTCCACTCCACTTCACTCCTCTCTATTCCATTCATTTCAAATTCCCTGCACTCCAGTACCGTCCATTCCATTCCATTCCATTCCTTTTCATTCCGTTTCACTGTATTCCATTCAATTCCATTATTTTCCATTCCATTCCATTCTCCTCCAATCCACTCTATTCCAATCCACTGCATTCCATTCCATTCCATTCCTTTCCATTGCATTGCATTGCATTCAATACAAATCCACTGTTCTCCACTAAACTCCTCTCCATTCCCCTGCATTCCATTCCCTCTCATTCGCATCCATTCCAGTCCACTCCATTCCATTCCATTCCACTCCATTCCATTCCATTCCATTCCACTCCACTCCACTCCACTCCATTCCATTCCATTCCATTCCATTCCATTCCATTCCATTCCATTCCATTCCATTCCTTTCCATTCCATCCCATTCTATTCCATTCCCTTCCTTTCAATTCTTTTCCACTAGAATCCACTCCACTCCACTCCACTCGAATCCATTCCATTCCATTCCCTTCCATTCCATTCAAATTCACTCTTCTACACTCCACTCCTCTGCTCTCCACTGCATTCCACTCCTTCGCATTCACCTCCAATCCTGTCGACTCCATTCCATTCCATTCCATTCCACTCCACTCCATTCCACTTCTCTTCACTCCCTTACTTTCTTCTCCATTCCACTCCACTGCACTCCACTGCTCACTTTCCATTCCATTCCATTCCATCCCATTCCATCCCATTCATTTCCATTCCATTCCATTCCATTGCATACCATTACTTTCCATTCAGTTCTGTTCCGTCCGTTCTGTTCCGTTTCTTTCGGTATCATTCCATTCCATTCCATTCCATTCCATTCCATTCCATTCCCCTCCACGCAACTCCTCTCCAATCCACTACATTCCATTCCATTCCATTCCACCTGTATCCACTCTACTCCTCTCCATTGCACTCCACTCCTCTCCTTTGCATTCCTTCCCATTACACTCCACTCCATTACACTCCTCTCCATTCCATTCAATTCCAATACACTGCAATCCACTCCACACGATTCCATTTCATTCCTTTTCATTCTGTTCCATTGTATTCGATTCCATTCCATTATTTTCCGTTCCATTCCATTCTACTCTAATCCACTCAACTCCAATCCACTGCAATTCACTCCATTCTATTCAATTCCATTGCATTCTGTTCCTTTGAATTCAAATCCACTCTTCTAAACTACACTCCTCCACACTCAACTTCAAACCTTGCCTTCCAATTACTCCTACATTTCATTCTAATTCATTCCATTCCATTCCTTAATTCCATTCCAT